>NC_080380.1:127918936-128135301 GCF_014773155.1 Arachis stenosperma
TTATTCCCCGGGAAATTAAAATCCCGGTGGAGAGGTCCATATGTCATTACAAACGTATCACCATATGGATACATAGAGCTTCAGGATAATGACTCTAACAAAAAGTTCATTGTTAATGGACAAAGAGTCAAACACTATCTTGAAGGAAATTTTGAGCAAGAATGCTCAAAACTGAGACTTGATTAAAACTCAGTAATAGTCCAGCTAATGACATTAAAGAAGCGCTTGCTGGGAGGCAACCCAGCCAATCACAAAATTTAATTTTATTCGTATTGAGTAATTAATTGATTTTTACAGGTATATGTCAAGGTATCTTCAAGGTAAAATAGCAATTGATTGAATTCACAGAGTTACAGGAAAATTTGGAAGCTCACTGACGTGAAAAAGCCAGTAAGAAACATTTTGGGCGTTGAACGCCCAAAAGAAGCACCCACTGGGCGTTCAACGCCAGTAAGGGTAGCCATATGGGCGTTAAACGCCAAAAAGGAGCATCTTCTGGGCGTTGAACGCCAGAAAGAAGCACCTTCTGGGCGTTTAACGCCAGATTGACAGCATCCTGGGCGTTCAGAAAAACGCCCAGTGACAAAGGACTTCCTGGCGTTCAACGCCAGAAAGAAGCATCAGCTGGGCGTTGAACGCCCAGGAGAAGCAACATTTGGGCGTTAAACGCCCAAAACATGCATCGTTTGGGCGTTTAACGCCAGGATGGTGGGGAGGAGGTAAAATTCGTTTTTCTTTACAATTTTTCTAAATTTTTATGTTTCAATTCATGATTTCTTGCATAAACATGTTTCAAAATGTCATTCTTCAAAATCAAATTAGTTTTCTAAGAACCCTAATTTCTAAAATCCCTTTTTCAAAAATATCAAATGTATCTTAATTCATAAACACAAATCTTTTTCCAATCCAATTCTTTTTCAAATATTTTTAATTTCTTCTCATATCTTTTTCAACTCATCTTATCTTTTTTTCGAAAATGCCTCTCCTACTACTCCTCTCCTTTCCTTTCTTTTGCTTGAGGACAAGCAAACCTCTAAGTTTGGTGTGATTTGCCATGATCACTGAGCTAAAACTCATTAAGATCATGGCACCTAAGAGAACAGGAAGAGCAAGGATGTGAACTTAAGGGAGCTGAAGCGTCAGAAATTAATTCCTGAAGGCACCCCACAGACTAGAGGAACATCCACTTCCCAAAATACAGGTTGTTAAGTTCTAACTCTAGCTTTAACTCTGTGATAGTATTATTATAGGATTTTACCTTAGAAGTTATATAGGAGTAGTAGTAATTAGCATATCTATTTTGGCTTTATTTCCAATTAAGTTATAACTTATTTTTCTCATCATCATCAAACATGAATAAAATAGTAGATTTGTAGAATAAAGAGGCAATTTAATTTTTCTCGAGTTCTTAATAAGGAAAATTCTAATTATTTATATGTGGTGGCAATACTTTTTGTCTTCTGAACGAATGCTTGAACAGTGCATAATTTTGATATTGAATTTTATGAATGTTAAAATTGTTGGCTCCTGAAAGAATGATGAACAAGAGAAATGTTATTGATGATCTGAAAAATCATGAAATTGATTCTTGAAGCAAGAAAAAGCAGTGAAAAAAAAATTTTGCGAAAAAAAAAAACATTTGGATCAAAAGGAATAAAAGCCAAACAGCCCTTAAAACCAAAAGGCAAGGGTGAAAAGGATCCAAGACTTTGAGCATTAATGGATAGGAGGGCCCAAGGAAATAAATCCAGGCCTAAGCGGCTAAATCAAGCTGTCCCTAACCATGTGCTTGTGGCATGCAGGTCCAAGTGAAGAGCTTGAGACTGAGTGGTTAAAGTCGTGATCCAAAGCAAAAGAGTGTGCTTAAGAACTCTGGACACCTCTAATTGGGGACTCTAGCAAAGCTGAGTCACAATCTGAAAAGGTTCACCCAATTATGTGTCTGTGGCATTTATGTATCCGGTGGTAATACTGGAAAACAAAGTGCTTAGGGTCACGGCCAAGACTCATAAAGTAGCTGTGTTCAAGAATCAACATACTAAACTAGGAGAATCAATAATACTATCTGAATTCTGAGTTCCTATGGATGCCAACCATTCTGAATTTCAAAGGATAAAGTGAGATGCCAAAACTGTCAGAAGCAAAAAGCTACTAGTCCCGCTCATCTAATTAGAATCTGAGCTTCACTTGAAACTCTGAGATATTATTGTTTCTTAATTTCTTTTCATCCTATTTTATTTATCTAGTTGCTTGAGGACAAGCAACAGTTTAAGTTTGGTGTTGTGATGAGCGGATATTTTATACGCTTTTTGGGGGTAATTTCATGTAGATTTTAGCATGTTTTAATTAGTTTTTAGTTAAATATTATTAGTTTTTAGGCAAAAATCATATTTCTGGACTTTACTATGAGTGTGTGTATTTTTCTGTGATTTCCGGTATTTTCTGGCTGAAATTGAGGAAGCTGAGCAAAAATCTGACTTAGGCTGAAAAAGGACTGCTGATGCTGTTGGATCCTGACTTTCCTGCACTCGAAATGGATTTTCTGGAGCTACAGGAGTCCAATTGGCGCGCTCTCAACGGCGTTGGAAAGTAGACATCCAGGGCTTTCCAGAAATATATAATAGTCCATACTTTGCGCAAAGATAGACGACGTAACTTGGCGTTGAACGCCAAGTTCATGATGCTGTCTGGAGTTAAACGCCAGAAAAACGTCATGATCCGGAGTTGAACGCCCAAAACACGTCATAACCTGGAGTTTAACGCCAAGAAAGGCCTCTACTCGTGGATAGCTTTAGTCTCAGCCCCAGCACACACCAAGTGGGCCCCAGAAGTGGATTTCTGCACCAATTATCTTTGTTTACTCATTTTCTGTAAACCTAGGTTACTAGTTTACTATTTAAACAACTTTTAGAGACTTATCTTGTACCTCATGACATTTTTCAAATCTGAATTACATACTTTTGACGGCATGAGTCTCTAAACTCCATTGTTGGGGGTGAGGAGCTCTGCAGCGTCTCGATGATTTAATACAATTCCTTTGTTTTTCATTCAAACACGCTTGTTCTTATCTAAGATGTTTATTCGCGCTTAATTATGAAGAAGGTGATGATCCGTGACACTCATCACCTTCCTCAATCCATGAACGTGTGCCTGACAACCACCTCCGTTCTACATCAGACTGAATGAATATCTCTTAGATTCCTTAATCAGAATCTTCGTGGTATAAGCCGGATTGATGGCAGCACTCATGAGAATCCGGAAAGTCTAAACCTTGTCTGTGGTATTCCGAGTAGGATTCCGGGATTGAATGACTGTGACGTGCTTCAAACTCCTGAGGGCTGGGCGTTAGTGACAGACGCAAAAGAATCAATGGATTCTATTCCAACCTGATTGAGAACCGACAGATGATTAGCCGTGCTGTGACAGAGTATAGGAACGTTTTCACTGAGAGGATGGGAAGTAGTCATTGACAACGGTGACACCCTACATAGAGCTTGCCATGGAAGGAGCCTTGCGTGTATTGAAGGATTTCAAGGAAAAGTTGAAGTCAAAGGACAAAGCATCTCCAAAACTCCAACATATTCCCCATTACTGCACAACAAGTAACACTGTTATTCTCTTTTATTTTTATAATCAAATCTAGTAATTTCACTTTTAATCCTTTTGGCCTCCTAACTAAGATTAATAAAATAAACATTGATTGCTTCAAGCCAATAGTCTCCGTGGGATCGACCCTTACTCACGTAAGGTATTACTTGGACGACCCAGTGCACTTGCTGGTTAGTTGTGCGAATCACAAATTCGTGCACCAACCATATGGCTGAAAAATAGTAGGCTAAATTAGTGCGAGTTGCGAGTCTGTAAAGTAGTTCATCTCAACATCGTTCTCTTCATCATCATCAGATATATCAATCGGTTCATTTTCTACCTCTTCACCAGCGGATATAGGGTTAACTAGATATGGATCGATCATTGGATCTCTAATTATAAAACCCTCATGACTCTCAACATCTGAAGATTCGGTCCATCATTATTGTCCTTAGGTAGCATGTTTAGATCAATGTCCAATCTCGTAATATTTTTTCTCACGATCCTACTTGATTGGGTGTCATCACTAATTTTTAAAAAACTTTTCTCACACAGATTAACTAGATAAATAAATAATTTCAAAATATGAATTCTAGAAAAATAATCGTGTCCATTGCTAATTAATTTTATGTCATCATCATCACTATGTAGTCAATATCTATGGCAAACAAATAAAAATAACACACACAAACATTTCAGCTAAACAAAATTATCAATTAATTGATATTTATTAAAATAATACTTTTATAATAAAAAAAGTATCATTACTTCTATTAGATATTTATAGTAAATTTTTTTCACTTATTTTTTGTGTTGCTGACCAATAACATACAATAAAAAATTATTCAACATTGCTAGACATCTCACATCAAGTAGCATATCAATAAATATAGATTAAAGAGAATCAAATATAATATATTATTATGGTCTAATAATATTTCTCTATCATAATAAATTTCTACTAATGGTATTTGAGACATTTTTTAAATAAAAATAAGGAGGTAAAAGAACTAAAGAAAGTGAATTCATGTACTGTGGTGAGAATAAATTAAATTAATCCACACATTTGTTGTATTTATAATTACGAGATGTTTTACGATTCGCCTAATATCTAGTAGAACTGAGTCAATTGACATATGAAACTTCTAATTCGTCTAATATTTAGACAAATTAAGTAAAATCTAGTACAGTTTGCCTTGACATTAAGCGAACTATAGCAATATATATATATATATATATATATTATTTTAATTTTGTATAGAAAATAATAAATTTTTTTAATTTATTCTAGAAAAAAAATCTCCAATAAAGTGTTTGAACAAAAAAAAAAAGAAAATCAAATCCACAGCCTTTTTTTTTTGTTTTGCTCCACTATGGCATCAATCTAGGAGGCTAAAATTTAGACTCAGTTGCAATTTTAAAATGATATATGTTAATCTATAATTGACCAATTAATTAAATACAATAGATACATAAAAAAGTATATAGGAAATTAAAATAACTTCTAAACATTAGCTAATTTTAATATAGATTTATAATTTAAAATTTAAAAGTAAAAATTTATAATTTAAAGTCTAAAATTTAAAATAAATAAAATAATTTAAAAAAATTGACGAATGTACACTAAAAGGTTTTAATTTCCAAACATTCCTCAAAATAATTTTGTGTACTTGGCCGAAGCTTTGGTCTACAAAATAGACTTGAGGCGTTTGTGGTCTGGGGATGGGTTGAAGAGAGTAATAATACATGGCTGGTTTCACTTGTACTATAATAATTTTTCATTTATTAGTTTTGTCAATTGGTTTTGTGTTCCTTTTCAATCACAACAAGTGTCTGATCCAGATTTCTTTACACATCTATTCCTTCAACATGGAATAACGAATTTTCAACTTGCAACTATACATGTAGTAATATATCTAATTATCCATCTAACTCTGCATGCATAAATGCATTTGATGTTGAATAGGGACAATGCCAAATGTTATGTGGTTTGCGGTTCACTTAATTGGATTATTTTGTATTATATTTGTTTATTTATTTATTGGATTGAGTTTAATAATGTCATCACATTTATTATTCTGAGTACTGAATACTGATGAAGGTCATCATCAAACAGATAGATATTCAAAATGTTAACGTAGTTGGGTTCGGTTTATCCATTGGCATTAATAGGGCGTTACTTCAAATTCATTAATTATTAAACTGAGGATTTTGTTGATGGAGCAATTTCTCTATTTATCGTACCTATATATAATTATATATAAAATATCCTCCAGAAGTTTAGGGCTTATTATTATTAGTATCTTAATAGATATTTCTATACATATTTATATATATATTCAAAATATAATTGTAGACTAATAATTTTTTTTTAAGAGAAAGGGTGAAGAGGCCGGCGGATAGCAAATTTATGATAACTAATTTTTTTAGCCAAAAAAAGTCTAATTTTGATTTGATTTAATGGATGACTAAATTAAATTAAATTGATTGATCATCAAATTATACTGTATTATACTTTTAAAATTAAGTGATAATTGGTCTTATAAAACATCAATTTAAACTGATCGAATAGTCAAATCATTCCTCTAAGAGTTAGCGGTTCGAATTCAATAATTTTGAATATTATATATATAGTAAACAAAGTAATTAGGCCAACTCAATACTAAACTAACTTATATAGTTTTGAATAATATATATATATATAGTAAACAAAGTAACGGAATTTTAAAAATTAGAATTAAAATTTAATATATAATATTAGGCAATAGTATTGTACAAAAATTAATTACTTTAATAAAAAATTATACATTATGTCAATATAAATATTTGTAAAAGTACGAAAATATAATAACTTTATCACGAAGTTTATCCAAAAAAATATGATTTTTCAATAATATGTATAATCTTTAATTTGTGTCAAATTAGACTTGGCTCGAAGTTAAAAATGATTTATATTCAACCAAAAACATATATAACACCGAATAAAAACCGTAAATTCAAACTTAATAAAAATAAGTATCTAGCAGGCCAGACACCATATATATCCAAATTTTGAAATAAATAGATGATTAAATTAAAAATTGTTACCGCGACCGAAAAAAAAAATGTTACTAGCTACGACTACGATACATTATTAAATCATCATGGTTAAATGAATATAAAGCAATTGTGATGGTAATTAACTAGAGTCATATCACAATAATAGAAGCTAACACGTCCTTTCTTGTTTCGACCTTTTTAATTTATGATTCCTAAATGAATAGAAAGGTACCGTACTCTATATAAAGCGGATTACAAGTTATAACCTCATTAAACTTTGTCTTATTAACAAGACTACTTACAATAATGGTTGCAATTGCACGAGATTAAAGAACCCATTTAGGATTAGTTAAGGATTTGTTTAATTTTTCTTTTATGTCACATCTAGTAGTATTCTATATATCATATATGGATGAGTTCATGCTTAACCAACAAAATGGCGCCAACGTCATCAAATGTTTGTGCATCCGGCATTTGATTACGGGATCCTTTTAATTAAGTAATCTAATTATTTGACTCCTAACCGTTGATTTTTTTTTGCTTTTTTTTTTATTATGAAAGATTCTTTTCAATAGGCACTGCGCCACTGCCCTAAATTCTATTCTATATTTATATAATGTAACGTCAACATTTATTTCTTAATTTTTATTATAAAAATCTTTAACAAATAATAAAAATCAGTCTAAATTAATTTTATTTTTTTAATTTTATTCATTAATTATTGTTGTAATAGATGTATAATTTTAATATAATAAATGTATAATTATAAATACTATATGTATAGAATTAAATGTTAACTTAAATAATTAAAATAAATTTAGATTATTGTTTTTTTAGCATGAGGGAATTATTTGTATCAAAACTCTATAACTAAGAAATTAATTAATTTATTAGTTAAAAAGGATTGTAATTATCTAAGTAAAAGTTTTTATATCAAAACTTAAACTCGAACCGGAAACAATCCAAAAAAAATTTTGTTTGCCTACCATTAATTACATATACTAGAAAATGTATTTCCAATTTAAAATGCATTTATATATCAATAATTGAATGAGGTGTTTAATTATTAAACTCAGCATTGTTTGGGTCAGTTAGGTAGCGTTTGGTTACTGAGACACAGACACTGAGACATAGACACAGTGGTATACGGTGACACATGTCTGCTGTTTGGTTTGGTGAGACACAGATTTTCGAAGGACATGGGAGGACACAGATGGACACGGAGACACTAAATTTGTGTACCTCCAATTTGATGAGACACTGAGACACAACTTGTGAGACACTAATTTTTTACTCTTTTACCCTTATTGAGTTTTTAAAATTTGTCTTCTTATCTTCCCAAAGTTTTTTTACTAAAACCCCATAGTGGTCCTCTAGATTGACGCCGTTTACCAAAATTGTCCCTGAGATTCAAATTTCACCAATTACGTCCCTGAAATTGTGAAAATTGCACCATAGTAGTCCCTGACCCGTTTTCCGTTAACGGCGCGATGACGTGGCTTGATGACGTGGACCTTTGGTGACACGTGTCACCCCATGGTTTGTCCACGTGTAACGGTATGCTGACGTGTCGGTCAACGACACGTGGCATGTTGACGTGGATGAGTATGCCACGTGTCACAGTGCTATTTTGCCACGTGTCAGATTATGCCACGTGTTGCAATGCTATTTGTCCACGTGTCATCTACTATGTCATCGTTACATGTGCATCAAATTGGTCCCTTACTTTGCATCAAATGACTCATTTTAGTCCCTGAAATTGAATGTCGTGCACCAAATTAGTCCCTTCATCAGTTTTTTCTAATTTTTTTTATAAATTTAAACTTCTCATTATATATTTGAATACACTAATTTTAATTACATTTTTATTATACATATTTTATAATAAATTTTTTAATTAATAGTGTTAACTTATATCATTAGAGTACATGTTAACTAAAACCAAAACTTTATTATTACCTCTTGTGTTTATTTGTATCTGTTTTAATGCTGTTCAAATCATGATTATAATAAATACTTATATTGATTAATAGTGTAATATATGAAAAAGCCGCCTAACTAAATTATAGATAAAATGAATTATTATAATCGACAGTATAAATCTATCTTATTAATTTAGTGAGAAGTTAATTATATGAAAAATCGGACATTCTTAATAAATATTTTATGAATACTTGATAAGGCACTAATTAACTAATATAAATTCGTTATTAATTAATATAAATTCGTTATTCCCATCCATTTTAAGAATGTCCGATTTTTCATATAATTAATTTCTCACTAAATTAATAAGATAGATTTATACTGTTGATTATAATAATTCATTTTATCTATAATTTAGTTAGGCGGTTTTTTCATATATTGCACTATTAATCAATATAAGTACTTATTATAATCATGACTTAAACAGCATTAAAACAGATACAAATAAACACAAGAGGTAATAATAAAGTTTTGGTTTTAGTTAACATGTACTCTAATGATATAAGTTAACACTATTAATTAAAAAATTTATTATAAAATATGTATAATAAAAATGTAATTAAAATTAGTGTATTCAAATATATAATGAGAAGTTTAAATTTATAAAAAAAATTAGAAAAAACTGATGAAGGGACTAATTTGGTGCACGACATTCAATTTCAGGGACTAAAATGAGTCATTTGATGCAAAGTAAGGGACCAATTTGATGCACATGTAACGATGACATAGTAGATGACACGTGGACAAATAGCATTGCGACACGTGGCATAATCTGACACGTGGCAAAATAGCACTGTGACACGTGGCATACTCATCCACGTCAACATGCCACGTGTCGTTGACCGACACGTCAGCATACCGTTACACGTGGACAAACCATGGGGTGACACGTGTCACCAAAGGTCCACGTCATCAAGCCACGTCATCGCGCCGTTAACGGAAAACGGGTCAGGGACTACTATGGTGCAATTTTCACAATTTCAGGGACGTAATTGGTGAAATTTGAATCTCAGGGACAATTTTGGTGAATGGCGTCAATCTAGAGGACCACTATGGGGTTTTAGTCTCTTTTTTTTCTCTTTCTCTTTTAGATTTTACAACTAAATTTACTTTTCTATTTTTTTCAAAAAAAAATTTGTACATTTAATTTTTTTATTTATTTAAATTTTGATTAATCTTTGATAAATTCTGAATTTTAATTTTCTATTTTTTTTTAAGAACAATTATATATTTAATATTTAAATGATAATTTAAGATGGTATTAGAAGAAATAAAAAATTATTAGAAGAAATAAAAATTTAATGGTGATGGCATGCATTGTTTGGGATAATAGGTGTATTGTAATAGTGGTAAAATTTGTGGTTGAATGAAGGGTAATTTAGTCTTTTTTAAATATATGTGTCTTATTTCTTATTTTTGCCAAACACAATACATAGACACAAATATTTTATGTCCATGTCTTTAATGTCTGTGTCTCTGTGTTTATGTCTCATCAAATACATCAATCAAACGGAGCCTTAGGGTTAGGGAGAAGATTCAGGAATCAGGGAGGGTTGAATTGGAATTTGAGCTGAAGACAAAGGGGGTTGCCTGGATCTTGCAATCCATAAGAAATAGAATATTAGTGCAAGTAAATCAGACACAGTGACGTGGAAGAATACCGAACTAATCATTATTTAATTTGTTTAATTAATTGATGATGTGGTATGTTCAAATTAAGGGTGACAAAACTCCTCCAGGTGTAGGATTTTTGCAGAGATTGTCAGATTGTTTTAAATTGGAATCTAAAAAAAATTTTTCCCATACGGATGAAAATGTTAAAAAAAAAAAAAAATTCCTGAAGCAAATGCAGGACCCCAACGAAGATTCTCGTCCGGCTGCCCTATTTTCTGTGATCTACGAATTTATTTAATTACTCTTAATTTTTAGGGGTTATTATAGATATTTTAGTAATTCTATTTTATATATATATATATATATATATATATATATGTTAATGTAAAAATAATTAGTAACAAAAAAATTATTAGTAAAAAACAGTTAGAACTTATTTTATTTAATATTTATTAATTATTATAATAATTAATGAGTATTAAATAAAATAAGATTTAATTATTTTTTATTTTTATTTTTTTTATTATATGTTTTTATTATCTCCATCCCAATTTTTCATCCGTCTTTATTGTTTCTATCCAGAGTTTTCAGCTGCCTTCGTTCTCTCTATAAAAAGTTGTCAACCATCTTCATCATTTTTATCCGAAATTTGCTGTCAACCATCTTCTTCGTCTTCTATCTCACTTTTACATCATTATTTTTTCTGTTATGTTGCTGTTGCTGCTTCTTCTTGGTTCTGGTTCGTCGTCACTGCTCCCTTCCCTCGACAATATTTTTACTTATTGCCGTTGCTCATCATGTCTCTATCCTCGCTGCATCTCTAACCTTACCGTCAGTGGCGGAGCTTGAACCAAAATTTTGGGGCCGAAAATTTAACATAAAAATTTAATAATAATATTTATATCAAAATAAAATTTATAAATATAATTATTCTTTAAGTTTGTTACTAATAAGATAATAAATAAATAATTCTACAGATATAAAATATAAAATAGTTTATAACATAGTTGTCAGAACCGAACCGGTGATCGAACCGGTCAGATTACTGGGTCACTGGGTCACTTGTTGAACCGATAGAACTGATCGTACGTAAATAAAAAATATAAAATAAAAAAAATTGAATAAAGTGACAATTAGGTCCATCCTTAAAATTTTTTACTTCAAATTAATTAGTTCTTGAAAAAAAATAAAATATCAATTTAGTCCTTCAAGATAGTAAACGATGAACACATTACGTCCCTCCATTAATTTTTCATAAATTTGGTGGTGATGTTTAGATGTCCCTACTAATTAGTCTTAAGTCGAAATCTTCGAAGACCTACTAACTCAATACTCTAAAAAATTTAAAATAAATATCTTTACTAACATTTTAATATGTAAATGTAAATGTTAAAATATTTGATACTTATTTTAATAATTCTATAAATTCTAAAGAATTAAAAAAATGAGTATAAAACAAAAATTAAATTAAATAAATATAAAATAATTTAGTTGTGTATGTATATAATATATAGAATAATTAACACATAAATTCCCAAATGAACACGCTAGCTTGGTGGCATTCCTTATCCTTGTCTAGCAAGGAGACACAGGTTTGAAACCCACTGCATGCATTTTTGAATATTTGAGCACCATAGGACCGGCCGGTTTTGACCGGTTTCGTCCGGTTTGTGACGAACCGCCCGAGTTTAAGCGGTTTGCTTCCTTCTTCGGTCTAAAGCTAAAATCGAACCGGCTGGACCATCGGTTCACCGATTTTCCGGTCGAACCGGCCGGTCCGGTCCGGTTCTTACAACTATGGTTTATAATGGTACTCTTCGAGTTTTTAATGACTTAAAATCTTCAATAATTGAGTCAGAACTAAACTTTTCACCAATTTCTTTCTCAATGTAAATAACCAAACTATCCGCAAGAAAGTCGTCCTCCATCTTGTTTCTTAACCATCCGCAAGAAAGTCGTCCTCCATCTTGTTTCTTAACCTTGTCTTTATTATTTTCATTGCTAAAAATGATTGCTCTGTAGTAGCTGTAGAAACTGGAAGAGTTAATATCAGACGAATCAATCTATCAATCAAGTAATACACTTTTGATTTTTTTGTTTCTGTTAAACATCTACACAGTTCATGAATAGTTGACAAATTCTTCATTTCTGGATGATGACAAACATCAAGAATAAAATGCTGAAGCTGAAAAGGCAAATTAATCTTCTCTTGTTCAGTAAAGTCTTCGGGATAGTAGCTATCAACAAGAGTAGAAATCTTCGCAATGTCAAAAATTTTGTAAGCATCCTTAGGCATGAGAGTAGAGCTCAGACTTAGTAGATCCATTGCTTGATCATTAAATCTGCTATTTAACTCTTGTAATTGCTTATCAATTGTGACTAAAAATATCTCCACTCTAAAATAATGCTCAACTGTAATATGATCTTTTTGGTGACGCGAGCGTCCTTGCCTTGCAACATAAGAAGCAGTTAAATCAGGAATTAGAATATCATGTTGCTCACAAAATGATTTCACATTTTTAAATAATTCCTCCCATCTGTCATCTCTCATACTTTGGATAAGTGTTTTTGTAGAATAAACTAGTTGCACAGCATTAACTGTCTTGAGACTGCTTTTGTAAAGCTTGACAAAGAATATCAGTTATTCCCATCATATCTTTCATCAAATGCAAGATCAATACAAACTCAAATGAGGTCAGGGTATTGTAAGCACTATCTGCATCACCACGCTGAGAATAAGTTGATCCATCACAATAATCTTTTGTAAAACAGTCAACGTTGCACCATACATATTTATCAAACTGCAAACAGAAGAGAAATGAGAACTCCATCGAGTATCACCTGCTCGTTTCAAAGTACCAATTTGATTTGCCCCTTTACCAGTTTCAAGTTCATCATTCTCTAATAAATGGACAATTTCATCTGTCTTGGCAGCATGTAACTCATCATGTCGCTTACTAGAAGAACAAATGATGTTGACGATGAAAGTCAATTTTGAAAAAAACTGATGCACAGGAATAACTTCTCTTGATGCAGCAACTAATGCAAGTTGTAATCGGTGAGCAAAACAGTAGATATAGTAAGTATAAGGACAATCTTTTAAGAATAATGCTTGTAACCCATTCCATTCTCCTCTCATGTTGCTGGCGCCATCATATCCTTGACCACGAATATTAGAGACATCAAGACCATGTCCAGAAAGAATGCCGCACAATTCTTGTTTTAGAGTTAATGATGTAGTATCTTTGACATGTACAAGATCAAGAAAACGCTCTTGAATAAAACCATGTATATCAACAAATCTCAAAACAAGTGCCATTTGTTCTCTTTTGGATTCATCACGAGCTTCATCTACTACAATGCAAAACTTGGAATCTCCAATTTCTTCACAAATATGCTTTCTCACCTTGTTTGAGAGTATATGCAAGATTTCTTTTTGAATTTGATGTGAAGTATATTTAGCATTATATAGAGCATTTTCTAACACAGTTCTTGCAATTTCATCATTGTAAGATGCTATGAGTTTTATCATTTCAAGAAAATTATCTCGATTTTTTTATTCTGGAGTCTCATCATGGCCTCTGAAAGCACAAGCTTGAAATGTAAGCCAACGAGTTGCATTAATGGAGGATTTTAGACGCAATCGATTCTTTTGAATTTCTTCAGAAGTATGATCCTCAATTACATTTTGGATGTGACTTACCTGATTCAATAAATCTAGACATGCTCCAACTGCATTATTGTGTGGTGAGCAAGGATCTCCAATATGTTTAAGAAAAGCACAATTCTTTCCATCATTAACTTTTTTCCAATTTCTAAACCCTTTACTAATAAAAATATCTGACCCATTACGTCCACTGGGTTTTTTGCTAACCAAATAACAAAATAAACAATATGCAGCATCTTCAAAAGGTGAATACTCTAACCATGAAGGAAAAATACCAAACCAAGCATATTGAAATCGTCTTGGATGCTTCGTACCAGATAGATGATAATTGTCAAGATGCTTTTGATATGGAACCCATTTAAGATAAGCTCGTCTAACCTCATCTCTCTGGTTTGGGTGATATTGCCAAATATGATGTCGTTTTTCAGGGTCTCGTTCCAAAGAATTAATGTCAAACTCATCAGATGCAACTCTTTGAACTTTTGAAGGTTGTATCTCACTTTCTTCGTGATTCATTATAGTGGAAGAACTATCTACAGGTGTTGATATTGTAGAAGTTATATGCTTCCCTTCTTGAATATTAGCCTTCCTCTTAAAAAATGCATCAATTCTTTGATTTTTCATCATTATTTTGTATAAAAATTTGAATATATATTCTGTAAAATATGTAAAAAAAAGTTAGAAGGATAAATATTAAAATTTATAATATTTATTGAATTTTTTTTATCAATTCATCAAAATACAATAATATCAATACTTATTAAATATTATAATATTTTTTATCATATAAAAAATTAAATTAAATAAATAGTAAAATATAAAATAATATTAAATTAAATAAATAAAAAATACCTAATTTTTTATATTTGAACTCAAAAGTAAAGGGAGTGTTGCTTGTTGAATAGAGAAGTAAAAAGGCAGTAGCGTGTTTCACTGTTTTGAGAAGCAAAGGCAGTAGCAGTAGTGGATACTTCAAGTTATGGTAAAGCATTTAAACCAATTGAACTATTCTTTATTTTTGATGAAGTACTACTAATTTTTTTATAAAAAGTTTGGGGGGCCATGGCCCCCCCTTGTCTGAGTGAAGCTCTGCCACTGCTTACCGTGCCTCCAGTGTTCTGGTTCGTCACCGCACCTTCTGCCTCGGCGCACCTCCAGTCTCCACACTATTACACTTTTTCTCTTGCCTTTTTTTTTTCTCTTGTTCTCCATTTCATGATTTCTTTGGTTGATTTGTTTGTTAATTTTGGATTAGAGATAATTTATTTGATTTTTAGATTATTGTTTACCCTTTGAATCGTAAATTATTGTTTGCCTTTTTTGTTGATTTGCAATGTTATATCTTGTTGGGAATTAATATTTTGTTAATAAAAATACTAGGATAAAGTATGTGTTTGTCCCTAAAATTTTTGAAATTTTTTAAAATTAATCTTTGACGTTTAATTCATTTTAATATTATCCTTAACGTTTTTGATAAGTTTCAATTTTATTATTACTGTTAATTTTTTTATAATAAACATATGGTCAATATTTTTTTTCCAATTTTACCCCTCCTTCTATAGCTACCACCATCATCATCATTAACATTTTTCTCTTCCACTCCACACACCAGCCACCATTGTCATCCCACCCTCACCACTAGTTCTCCACCACACACCACCCACTGCACCACTAAAATTGCATCACAGCACCCTCTCTCTTTCACCTCACACTGCACCCACCATATCACCAACCACCAAGCCACACTACTGCCACTACCATTGAATCAACCATCATCTACATCATCAACAATAGCCACCACCTCTTCCCTCAAACTGCCATTGCCTCTCTCTCTCTCTCTCTAAAAACAAAATCCTAGTACCCCTATCCTATCGCCACATTCAGACTGCAGAAAGCCACCACTATCACCGTCGGCGGTGACAACTAGCGGTTGCCGTCGTCGCCTCTTCAAGGACTACTCGACTCTTTTCTCCTGGATCTGCTTCTCCTCGATGTCACCAGAAGGTCGATTTGGAGCCAATGGCATCGTTGTCAAGCCAGTCTCCGTCGTTGTCTCTGTCCTTGTCGTCAAAGCTCTCACCGTCGCTCCTCAACTCAGTCTTGGGGTTTCTTTCTTACCCGTCGCTCACATTTGCTTCTCGTTTCTCTTTCCTTCCTTCTCTATTCCCATCCTCGTCGTCTCTCTCTGGTCAAAGCTTCAAGCTCTTTCTCTCTCTCTCTCTGATTCTCTTTCTCCTAGCTTAGTCACTGTCACCAAGTCTGCATCTTTTCAATGTTTTTCAGTTTTAATTTTGGGAGTTAATAGCTATTTATTTTAATTTAGTTATGTTGTTTTGATTGTTGATGGTTGCTTTTCTAAGATAATTTTAGTGATTGTTGATTGTTGTTTCTAAATTAATTATTGTTTTCTAAGTTAATCTTTTTATTGTTTATTGTTATTAACAGGGCTAAATTGTTGTTGTTTTGTTTTGATTTCTGTTGTAATTATTGTTAAATGTTAATTTTTTGAGTTTATTTTGTTGGTGGATCATGTTTGTCAGTTATGTATATTACTATATTTTTCTTTTTTAGTTATAAATTGATATTTGAATGTGTGAGTTTTTACTTTTTAATGATAAATGATAAATAAATTATTATATAAAATTTTGAATTGTATTAGTTTAATTGTTAAATTTAAATATTTAAAGTTTTATATTAAAATTTTAATATATTTATTTTATATTTAATTAAACCGATTAAATTTCAGTGAACTTCAGTTAAATTATTAAACCATTAAACTAATATCTTTACTGATTTACCGATCGGTTCGGTTCTTACAACCTTAGATTAACAACGATGGTGTAGTAGGGTGGCGCGGTGGTGCAATACTGGAACGGGCTCGGCAGTGGGTGGGTCAGTGGTGGGTTTAAGCACTGTGTTAAAAAAGTATACAAAAAGAGTAGAGTATGATAATGAAAAACATGGAAAGAAAGTGATACATGAGAGAAGGGTAAAATTGGAAAAAATTTGACCATATGTTGACTATTAAAATATTAACCGTAAAGATAAAATTAAAAATTATTGAACACGTTAAGGATAATATTTAAACAAATCAGGTATCCGAATGATAGTAAATTTAATGATTGAACAAGTAATAGGACATGAATACCAATTAGAGCTGAATTACATGAGTGGTGAGTTGAAGTGTGAGATGCGTAATAATCATGTTGAAAATTAGTTTGGTAGAAAATATAAACACTTACTTCATATTATTAAGTTTTGGATGCAGAAATATTTTTAATTTAACTTTTAATTATGTTAGAAAACTAACTTTTATTCCTTCGGCCAACAAAATAGTAAATAAACAAAAAATTAAGGCAACGGAAATAGAAATTTGAAAGAAGAGAAATGCTGACTGATCATTAATTAAAAAATAAAGAGAAATTTTTGTTGTTTTACCTGTTTAAAATAAAACACTAAATCACTCTACTTCTTGTAACTCAAAAACGTCTTTTTTTAAATTTTCTCAACATCTGTCTCTTTATTGTTGAGAATCCTGACATTGCGTTTTAACCAAATATTCTAAATAACTGCAAAGGGCCCAGTCAACCACATCTTCTGCTCATCTTTTCTACTAGATATTTCCATCCAGCTCTCAAACAGTTCTTTTATGGTAGATGGAACACTCCAATTTCTGTGAAAACACCTCAACCAAGTGCACCACACCTACCAAGTAAATTCACAACAAGCATAAATGATGAACAAATTCCACCAACTGCGTATCATACACCCAAATCTTAAACTCTTCCGCAAAAGCCGAAATATTACTTCCCCCTTTCCGATCTTCCACTTGCGAAATTTCATTAAAATCCCCTATGAAGTCAAAGGAAATATGATACAACCCCACAATATAACTCAACTCCTCCCACACCACCAGCTTCCCATCCTATACATGCGCACCATACACCAAACAAAAAGTACACTTAGAATTACTTTTTGCCAACACTCCTTCAGTGCACAACCATCTCTCTCTTTTATAACAATTAATAGATATAAATAACCAAGGTTCTGAAAATCGGTCCGGTCATCAAACCGCTCTAGTAACTGGTTTACTGGTCTAACCAATCCAACCGGTAGTTCAACCGAAAAAATCATTTTAGAATAACATAATAAATAAATTATAAATAAATATTTTAAAATATTTTCTAAATTTAAAACAATACATAAAATATATGTTCCTGTACTTTGCATTGTTCTGTTCTTGTATGATATGTGCCTTTTTCTTGGCTTGTGGATCAATATCACTGTGTGTGAGATGATTGCTGTCATCAAAATTGCTACAAGAACCATGATTGAAAATACTTCATCTCCCAATACCTACATACATACATAATGAATTGAATCAATAATATGCATGATGGGTATATATGAATTAATTTATAAAAAATTAAAACATGCATCATATAAATATACCTTTTATTCCTAGCCAACGTTGAGCACTATAATTTCAATGAAGCCTTTAGTATTCATAAGAAGACCAAGTATTATACCTTTCATATGGAATAGGAGAGAAACAACAAGAGTACCAAGTGTTAGAATTTGGTTGAATTAGTTCCACATTGTTTAGAATAGCAAATGGAGTGGGTGGCCTAGGCTATAAATATGAGGCGAAGTTCTCCATTTGTTTTTCGCACCAGTCAGAAACACTTTAAGCTTGTATCTGATTTTTCTTTTCCTCTGTACTCTTTTTTAGAGAGTGTTGTGAGGTGTAGTTAGATATTTGCTTTGAGAGAGTGTGGGTGTACTGGGGTGCCGGTGAGAGAAAGAAGTCTATGTGTTGTAACAATTTTCACATAGTGATATTCTCTGGTTGTCATTTGACAACGGCCGTGGTTTTTTCTCCGGTAATTGGAGTTTCCACGTTAAATTCTTGTGTTGTGATTGTGTCTATTTTATTTCTCTGTTAAAGGTGTTTTCTCAAGGGGGAATGGTGTATTATTCCCAACAAGTGGTATCAGAGCTTCGGTTCGGTGGGATTTATTCTTAGTATGCTCTGTGGTTGCAGCCTAGTCTGACCTTCCACATCAGAAAAGAATTTTGTCCTGTAGCTTGAGGTTGATCTTTGGTTGCTGTTGTTGTTGCTGGAAGGTAGTGTGACACTGTGAGAGTGCAGTTTGGAAAGGTTCTGGCTAAGGAAAGACCTGGTATTTAAATGTGTCCATTGTGACCCACCTCTCTTTCCTGGAAACCCTTCCTAGTGCATAGTCTACAGTTGAGTTACACTATTCCAGTATACGGTTGCAACAATGTCAGGATATTCAAGTGCTGTGAAGCTTGAAATAGAGAAATTTGATGGAAGAATCAATTTTGGCTTGTGGCAAATACAAGTCATGGATGTGTTGATACAATCAGGTTTGCACAAGGCGTTGAAGGAGAAGATCTCTGGTTGTTCTCTCTATGAGAGAAGATGATGTTCTCTAGAAGACAAGAAGTATCCTCATGGTATTACCGCACTGCCATGGATAAGGATAAGTTGTGGCAATCGGGTCCACAATTGCACACGGGCATTGGTTGGCGTTGAGATGCAAGGTGTGTGGCGGAGTTAGGTCGATAGCTGAAGAACTTCCAGGAAAAGCCAATTTGGAAGTTGCACCATGAATTTTCAGCAAGGTTTCGATTTGTACCAAGGCGAAATGCTTGGAGTGGTCTAATTCCAAGTGAGTATACTTTCATGGTGGAGTATGATAGTTCTCTGAACTATGATTGTCAGTATAGACAATGGCAGCAAAGAATTGTCGGTGTTGACAATGGAAGCTGAAGATGTGTGACTATTTCAATCAAGGTGGAGATTGTTAGAATTTGGTTGAATTAGTCCCACATTGTTTAGGATAGCAAATGGAGTGGGTGGCCTAGGCTATAAATATGAGGCTAAGTTCTCCATTTGTTTTTCGCACCAGTCAGAAACACTTTAAGCTTGTATCTGATTTTTCTTTTCCTCTGTACCCTTTTTTAGAGAGTGTTGTGAGGTGTAGTTAGATATTTGCTTTGAGAGAGTGTGGGTGTACTGGGGTGCCGGTGAGAGAAAGAAGTCTATGTGTTGTAACAATTTTCACATAGTGATATTCTCTGGTTGTCATTTGACAACGGCCGTGGTTTTTTCTCCGGTAATTGGAGTTTCCACGTTAAATTCTTGTGTTGTGATTGTGTCTATTTTATTTCTCTGTTAAAGGTGTTTTCTCAAGGGGGAATGGTGTATTATTCCCAACACCAAGGACCTTGCCAATACAAGTAAGCGGAACCATCAATATCACAAATCCCCATTTAGCGGCTCCCTTGATCAAGGTGAGATTAGTCTTGAGACGACTGATAGCAAAGAAGAGAGGTAACAGAAGGCCAAAAACAAAGTCCTCAAGCTTCTCAATGATAGCAGCAACAAGTGGTCCATTTGGAATAACCAAACCATAGACAAATACACCAAACACAGCATGTGTCCTAAGTGCATCAATGATAAAAGCAGAGATCATAACATCAGTAAGCATAATGCATATCTGTGTTTCACTGAAGGATTGTCCCTCTGGGGTTTTATGTATCATCCATGACACCAGAAGCCTAATAACAAGAATGCAAACAACAACAAATGCAAGACTTGACAAGAGAACCCAGAGAGAAGCATAAGAATAACGAGCTTTCCTCTCTGACAAGGCAATGCCTATAGCTAACAAAGCCCAAGAACACATGTCATAGACAAAACAGCAACCAGTAATTACAAAACAACAACAAAGATTACAAAACATTACAAGAAAGTTTCAACAAAAATTTCAGAAATTAAAAAAACTAAAATAGAGTAGCAGCACTAAATCAATTATTTGATTTCAAAATATCCATTCACAATTTCACATTTAGCCATCAGTAAATAGAGCATAAAATGAAGATGAACCGAAGTGGTGAAAGTAGGGCCACTAACCTTCGACAAAGAGACAGGCGACGAGCGGCGAGACGACGATGAGCGGAGACCCGACGACGGCAAACTGCTCCAAGCCTCGAATAGAGAAGCGGAGGAAGAGAGTGCTTGGGTTTCAGACAGGGGAAAGAGAAAAAGGTGGAGGCACCGACAATATGGACGGCGGCGGCACTGCGACAGAACTGTTGAGGAGGAACCTAGGGCTAGGGTTTTGATTTGGTGCTAATTTGCTTTGCTTCAGAGGTGGGGTGAGTTCACAAATGAGGGGGGTGTTAGGGGAAGGGGTGCTAACGGGTTGATTTTTTGTATTTCTTTTTTTTTTAACATAAAATGGTGTTTATTCAGAACCGGCCTGTTTTTGGTCTGGTCTAACTGGCCGGTTTAATAATTTCTTAGCAGTTCATAAAAAAGCGGTTATAGACAGTGGACTGAACCGTTTTTATCATTGGTTTTTTATTAGACTGGTCCGACTGACCGGTCCGGTCTGGTTTTTAGAACCATGTAAATAACTCTTCATCCCAAATTAATCGCAAACCTCCCAAAACATCTGTAGATTCCACATATCCCCAATATACTGTACCATTCTCCCAAATTCATGTAACATCAAATTTGGACAACACCTCCCTCTTAGTTTTAAGTAACCCTAACATGTTCAAATTATTATTTTTCTTCAAATTTTTTACCATATTGAATTTACTATCTCCCCGCAACTCCTAATATTCCAACAACTATAAATCATTTAATAAAATTTTTACAGACCTTGTTGTGCTTCTTAGGCTGACTCCTCCTTACTTTCTCCCTTTGTTTCACCATCCTTCGCTTCAGGGCAATTTCTTCGTTTTGAGCTTGTAAGATTGCCATAATATCCTCTTCTTCATTGTATAGAACAACACCTGACTGCCTCCGTTTCTGACCCAACATCAGCCATAGCATTACTACCCCTGTTGGGTACATCATTGATCTCACCCTCAACTATTGCGCCTGTACCCAACACACTTTCTTCCCCCTCACCCCTGCTAGGTCCTCCAAATCGTTCCAAGTGTAACAAACCTCTCCAGCATCTTCTGGCACCTTTAGATCAAGCACCGTGTCTACTGCACCTCGCACCTCCTCCATCAACTGCCATGACGTCGAGGCTTCACTACAACATTTTCAGGTTGAGGCAACATTTAAAAAGTGTTGTCTAAAGACTGACAAAAAGTTGCTTTTGATCTATGGCAACATTTTTGGACCTAAAGCAACGTTTTTGGGCGGCGTTGCATATGCAGCCGTTGCCTTAGATCAAGGCAACACTTTTTTGTTTCAAAAGCAACGCTTTTGAGAGCAACATTTGGTAAGTATTGCCTTTGGTTGAAAAACAACAACTCTTCAAAGATGTGTTTGAGACAACACTTTTACAGTGTTGTCTTTTCTCTCGTATTTTGGTCACTACTAAAAAGTGTTGCCTATTTGCAATAAAATGCAACTCTTTTACCTATTGCTTATAAGTTGGAATTTGCAATCCTTTGAAGTGTTGCCTATTAGTTTTGAATATGCAACCCTTTAAAGTATTGCCTTTTCTTTTGGATATGCAACCTATACAAGTGTTGCTTTTTCTTTTGGATATGCAACCCTTTAAAGTATTGCCTTTTCTTTTAGATATGCAACCTATACAAGTGTTGCTTTTTCTTTTAGATATGCAACCATACAAATGTTGTCTAATATTCAAAATATGTAATTAATAAAAGGGTTGCCTTTTTGATAAAAAATAAAAATTATTTTTGTAATAAAAATACAAAAAAATAAAATTTACAATAAAATTTTTTGTTCATACATGTATAATTATTTTAATTAATAAATAAATTTGTGCACAATAAAAAAAATTATAAAAGAGACAAAATAACTAATTATAAAATTTTAATTAAAATATATATTAAAAAGTTCAATTAGTATTTCAATTACATGTTTATCAATAATTCTCAACAAAATAATAAAATTCTTATCTAACAATAATTGTCATAATAAAATAGTAATTAATATTTATCAAAAAGATGTCAATCTACTTGCATATTTTATATCCATGCTTGACTTGTTCTATATGCTAAATCTGCAAATAATACACAACAAAAAATAAGCAACTTATCATTAAAACTGAAAAATTACAATAAAAATTTCTTTATGATATTAAATACTATAGATATAAGAGCAATAAATAAGTCTAAAAAACTCCTTCTAAACAAGAAGAGTGAAGGGTAACAGGACCTCACCTCTGGGAATGTTTCTTATATATGAATATTAAATTGTGTATTCCTCTTAACAAATATATATATTCATGAGCAGTGCTTTTTGTAATTTTTCTAATAGAATATTTGTTAAAGCAAAACTAGCAAGGATGAATGACAAAACCCTCTTTAGGTGGCAGTGGCACTACATTTTTGTTAAATATATTTATGAAAAGAGTTCTATATAAATTGAGACATGTTCTTCAACCCACTAATTAACTCTAATAATTTAGACCACTTCCAAATATGCATAGGAAAATAAGTGAAAAAATTAGATGAAGAAAAAGCATGAAAGTAAAACCTGCTTTTCATAAAACCCCCAAAAGAAATACTGATCTGAACTCTTGTATAGGAAGGAGAAGAACTAGTAGATATAACCACCATGTAAGAATAATTCTCCTGCCTCTTCAGCTATTCAACAAAGCAATAATTTGAGATGTCAAAACAAATAATTACATAAATAAACAAGATTTCAGCTATATACTTATTCATATTTTAAAAGCAGAGTAATCCTACAAATGTGGAGTAATCAAGTCCTAACATTCCATTTCTGGTCTCTTTATATACCTTTAGCAAATCCTACAAATGTGAAATCTCACAATTGAGTTAGATAACCCAATGTAACAAGACAGATTTTTCAAATCGACCATAGTCTCCATTGGCCCCTTGGACTGGTCATGCAGTGTTATTGATAAATTCTCTGTACATGAAATGCATAACTAGAAGAACTATCCTAATGAAATATCAGTTTGGAGTTGGAGCAACAATTTCATAACATAGATTTGCATTAACACTTTGATATAACTTCTTACCTTCTTCCAAAAGTATTCATATACTCTGCTCAACGCTGCAGTTTCACCTCCTACAAATTTCATCCCCTTGCTAACCTATATCAAAAGGAAGAAAAATAAATAAAATAACCAAATTCATTAACCTTTCATAGTTTCATTGTCTATCAGTTAAAAATATAGTTGGGGACTAATTGGAGTGTATTTGAGTACAAAGGACCAGACGAGACCGTGACAATTTGCTGATTTGCATACAGTCATACAACAATTTCAGGACAATGTGATTGTTTTGGGAGACTTCACTGCCATCTCAATCTTTTATAATTTTTTGTGATTGCGATTTAATGTGTTTCTTGGCATTGCTATTTTCAGTAATCATTTTATTTTAACCATTTGTGTATATTGCTTCATTTATACAACTTAGTTGTTAGTAACCTTGTGAACAGTTAAACTTACTTGGCAGTAGAAAAATTTGCTCACATAGTACTTGTATTTTTAGACACTCATGTTGCCATGGAAGTCAGCTGCAGCCTCTACTGCTGCCTCCAACCCCATTTGATTACTCAATCTGTGAAATTCATCAAAAGAAAATATATTAGTGATCATTACAATCTTTTTAAACATAAAGAAGATGCAATTCAGTGGTAAAGAAAAATAAAATAAAATTAAGTAAAGAAGATGAGAATCATACTTTGGAGACAACGAAAATGGAACTGGCTCCCTACTGAAAGTGGGGTGAGGAATTGCAGCCAGGTTACAGCTGATGTTGATATAAACAGGTTTGCTTTCTTTCAGTGTGGTTGAGATTGCAGTGTCAAGCATCTCATGAGCATCTTCTAGGTTATTAACCACAGCCTATTATCAAAATCAATAAAAAAAGCTAATTTAATTACACATTAAGCTCACATTTCAGCATCAAAAAAGAAGAAGAAGAAGAAGAAGAAGAAGAAGAAGAAGAAGAACAACAACAACAACAACAACAACAACAACAACAACAACAACAACAATAATAATAATAATAATAAATGCAAACCCAAATACCCCTTTAATTTCATATTTGTAACCAAATAAAAATCACAAAATAGTCTACCTATGGTGGAAAGATTATGCTATATATAATCAAGCATTGCCAATAATATAATGTCTTTCAGTAAAATAAAGCACTACTAGACATCCAGAATGTTTGACTTCAAACAAGGACGAGTGATCAACATAGAATAAAGTATCATAACCCAAATTGATGCATGTTTTCATTTTTCTTAAAAAATAATAATAAACAAAGAAGAAAAAATAATAGTGATGCAATCATATAATGTCACACGAATCATAATACGTAAAATTTTACTTTATAACTTTTTTTAAAACAAATGTTTTAATTTCTTTATAATCCATTAAAATAAAATAAAACCTTGAAGTTAATTAAAAAAGATAATCGCAGTACTTACTATTATTTATTAAATTAATTAATAATGATTTACCTGGTAGCAAGTAACAGTTTGGAAGCAGCGAAGCCCCTGGGTGAAATCCGGCAAGCCAATGGTGTGATGCAAGATCCGGTTAGTCACGGCTAAGAATTTGCAGGTTCAACAACAGAAAAGCCACTTAGAAAACAAATAGAAGATAAGATAACAAATAGAAGATAAGAT
Organism: Arachis stenosperma; assembly: GCF_014773155.1. Lineage (NCBI taxonomy): Eukaryota > Viridiplantae > Streptophyta > Magnoliopsida > Fabales > Fabaceae > Arachis > Arachis stenosperma. The sequence continues at coordinate 127,944,463 of NC_080380.1, forward strand.
AATAAATAAAAATAAAATAAAAATTATACAAAATACAATGATAAATATGCTAGCATAAATACATAACACATAGTCATTTATGAAATTGATTCAGAACAGATGCAAATTCCACTAAAATAATCTAGTGAAGAACAAAGGGAATTACAAACTCACATAGCTAAAAACTAATCACATGATCATCTAAAACCAGAAATGAAACACACAAAAAAAAAAACAAAAGAAATGCAAATCAACCTGTTCAGTTTCTCTTGATCGATCATCCGAAACACAGAATAATAAGCAACTAAGAAATGTCAAAGGAAAGATCACTTGAATTTCCAAAATTTTAATGAGCATAAGAAGGAAGCATATAAAGCTAACGAAGAATAAAAAAACAGAACAAAGAAAAAAAAGGAAACATTACCGTTTGAAGGGAGAGAGAGAGAGAGAGAGAGAGAGAGAGAGAGGGGCAAGAAAAAAAAGGATTGCTGCTATGGTCCAACACAAAATTTCAATAACCATAACAACGTGCACAATCTTCCATATTTTGACACAATGTGAAAAAAATACATAAATAAATGAAATAAGAATACATTTTGATTCAACTAACAAAAAAGCTTTTCACCAGCTTAGTAAAATGCCATACATGAATGTGCATTGTGAAAAACAGAGGGAAATCGATTCTCCCATAAAAATTAATTCATGTGAATTAGTTATATATAATTAGTGCACTATCAATATTTCCAAACTTTTTATTGATAAATAAACTGAACATAACTCAAACCACTGATTGTGCAGAGGAGTAAGACAATGTTCTTAAAAATAAACAGAATAGAGCAAGTGCAGCACCTTGTAATCTTTTTTTTCATCATTCATCTTTTTTGAAGCTCACCATTAGTAACACTTCTTTGATAATCTTCAGAGGAAAACACAGAGCCATAAGATGCCTGTGTTCAAAGATTGGCAACTAAGCACTCCCAAACACAAAATAGAACAACAAAATACATACCTAAGAATGCAATACTATTTTATAAAAATTATGAAACAATTAAACTATAATCACATTGCTAAATTGTGATTACTCAAAAAAGAAACAACAATTTAAATCAAACCTAAGAGGTATTTGAAGGTGAGCGACAAATCGGTAAAGTCTTTGTCCTTCAACATGATCGAACTCGAAACTGCAAAAACAATGAAAAGAAGAAAAGGATTATGTGAGCTTCTTCAATCGATTAAACTGAAAGAGATGTGCGTCGAGAGAGAGAGAGAGAGAGAGAGAGAGAGAGAGAGATGTATACTGGAACTATTGTTATTAATTCAACAATTCAACTAAATTAATCAAGTAGTATGTAAAATCAATCTACAAGCCTTCAACGACGACGATGGAGGAAGAGATGCTGAGGACCGAGGCTGAGGCGAGAGGCTTGAGTGAAAGAGGTGAACGGCGGAGAGTTGTTGATTTGCCTGAGAGGATATAGCACGGCACCACGGCGGAGCAGAGCAAAGGTTTCAGAACGCGGAGCAGAGCACAAGTTTCAGAACGGCGTGAGCAGAAAAACACGACAGAGCAGAGCAGAACAAGGCGTGAGCTCGAGCAATGAGAAACACGACGACGGCGAGCAGAGAAGAGGGATTACAGTAGTGGCAGATCTGGCAGCGCAAGGTAGAAACAACAGCAACAGCGCAAGGCAGAGACGGTGCTGGAGGTGAAGAAAGTGGCGGTGGCAACTTCTCTCTCCGTCGTCTTCTTTTCCTTCTTTCTCTTCTTCCTCCTTTGATGGCAGTTCTCCCTTTCTTTTCTTCTCTTCATCACTCTCTGTCTCTCTCCCCTCACCGTGCATTTTTTCCTTTTGTCTTCTCTTTTTTCCGTGCAATGGAAAACCCTAATCCTCTTTTTGTGGCGTTCTCTGATATTCTAATCCTAATTAACTTTGTGTTTTATTATTTTTTTGTTATTAAGTCAGATTTATTTTATTTTAAAATTGATAGAAAATGATAATCAAAGTTAAAATATGTATTAAATATAAAATTTATTTTTTAGAAGAGGCATTAAAAACTTTAGACAACACTTAAAAAATAAAGTTTAAAATAAATTTAAAGACAACTATTATAAAAAATAATATATTAACTTTATAATAGTTGTTTTTGTATATTTGATGGGACAACATTTAATAAGTGTTTTTTAATTTATCAAAGACATCACTTATAGTGTGTTGATTTAAAATATGTTGTTATAGTTCTATTTTTTTGTCACTAGTATAAAGTGTTATCTATATATATTTTAGACAACATTTTTAAAGTATTATTTTGAACATATGTTGCAATAGACAAAAAATGTTGTAGTGCTTCTTTGGCAATGGCATCGATGTTCGCGGCCTCCTGGCTCTTCGATGCATCCCAACGTCCTCGAGGCACCGCCATACTTGGCCACTGCTCACGCCATACACACCTCATCTTGGCATCATGGCATTCGTCGCATCCATCTCGGCGACGATGCAAGCAACGTGAAGACACCCCTAGGCTATGCATGCCTGCCTCAACGGGTTTCATACCCATCTGCGTTGTTACTGTCCGCTCTAAGTTCGCCCTTTCTTTATCCACCCGTAAAGCTTAATGAAGCCCTCCAACCCGCCTTGTTACCACCTGACCTAGTACCCTCCTCCAAAGTCAACCTTTGATGAGTCCCATCCTCCATAGACCCAGCTTCTCTTCCTTTTAGTGTTGGACCACTTTTTAAAAGGCCCAAACCACACCCATCTGAACTATGGTTTTTATTTGTTAGCCCATAGTGTACATCCATTTCATTATTACCATACTTCCTTATACCCCCTTTATGCTTTCCACATACACCCACTTCTAATTCCTATGTAACTATTCTCTCCGACCCCATCTCCTCAATAAAATCAAATTTCCCATAATCTGCCTTCCCATTTATCCCGGTGCACCCATATGGAGCGGTTACCATGATTGGATGATTTTGTTGTACACATGCGATATTTGAATCATTCAAAATCACGTCTTAAATTACCATATTATCTTTCACATCAAAACACTCCCTACCCTCTATTGTCATCATGTTAGCTGTCGGATCCCACTGGACCGCCATCGTCTTCTGGCTGCTAACACATGAACCATAGTTTTCGACACTAGTGAATACAACGTGACTCCCCAATGTATTGCCTGTACCACATACCTCCGGACCCACCTCCTTCACAAAGATATCAAAGCCACTATCACCAACAGTGATGTGGATCCACTCTCTAATGACATAAAAAATGCATGTATCAACTTGAACCCGCCCCAAATTGAATGATACACCTGCCTATGTCTCTGCATCACACGTAATAACACTCTAACCAGAATTTTCGAGTCCCGCATCATTCTGACTCCTCCCGTATCCATACATGATGAAAAATTTTTTAGCAGACTATTCATCTTGAAAGTAAAAGTCTCATCCGCATCCTTCACGGTATCAAAGGTTAATAACGCTTTATACGCTCCTAACTCTCTTATTTCAACCACTTGAGGCACATTTTTGCGAATTGCATTTTTTTAACGATTGGAACTCTATGGCTGTTGATGTTCCCCCAGCTATGCTCCTCATCAACCAGTCCATATTCTCCTATATGACTGATACTTCAATCTTTTTCGCCCACCCATTCCTATGTGGGTCAGCCGCTTGTGTATCTTTCTTCATCCCTTCCACTTCTGTAGACATCACTACAACATTCCCACCATGAGCTTCCATATTCTCCACCGCATGCCACAGCATTTCTGCCGCAGGCACCTTTTTTTTCCTTTACCATCATTTGTCTTCTAAACTTAGCTTCTCCAACAAAGATTAAATCACCGCGTAATCTCATATGATTCATCTTTGCAATCGCATTCAAAGTCCCTCCTTTCATCGTATACCGAACAAACGCAAAGAGATATATCTTATCATGTTTATGCTTTCGAGAAAGGTAAATGTCGTTGATCCGTCCCGTCTAGTTGAACAACTGATATAATTTTCTCTTCAAAATATCTTCCGGTAAATTGTCAACAAAAATGGAGAAAGATTCATTTTTCAAGTGATGGTATTCTTCACAATTCCAAACTTTAGGATCCTTCGAACGTGGTTGTGAAACCCTAATCCAACCCCACCCTCTCTCTCTCTCTCTCTCTCTCTCTCTCTCTCTCTCTCTCTCTCTCTCTCTCTCTCTCTCTCTCTCTCTCTCTCTCTCTCTCTCTCTCTCTCTCTCTCTCATAACCAAATCTTAAATGCACTAAATGTGATTGTTGATGTTGAGAACTAAAATATTATTAAGATGATGACTAAAAATTATTGGATTATTAGCCAATTATTTGTGTGATTTATTTTGTTTAGTGTGAAAAAAATAAATTAATCACACCAAGCCTAACAAACTAATGAAGCCCAATATTGATTCAAACAAAGCACTCATATCATATGTTCAATTCAAAGAATGAGTGAAAATGAAAGCAAGCAATCTGAAAGAAAGAAAGCAATTGGCCCAAGTTTATTACAAGCTCAAAACGGTAGTCCATATCCAATCCCATTCTCTTGATACTAACTAAAGAAATTGAATTTCGTATGAACCAATTCACTTCAGGCCATCGAAACCGAAACTCTCTCTTCTCTCTCTTCTCCTTTTTTTTCACATCACAACACGTGAACTCTCTGAAGAAAGAAAAAAAATTATGAAGCTGGGAAAAATCAAAGATAAAAAAGGAGGTTTCCAATTTCAAGTAAGAAGAAAAGATCAAAGAGACTATAGCAAAAAGACAAAATTAAATCAGAAGGGCAAATCATAAAAAGTATTTTTACAATTGTGCTTCATCAAGGAGTGTTGAAGAAATCACTTGTATTACAAGCATTGATCTGAAAAAAAAATGAAGAAAGTAAAGATAATGGTGCTCTGCTATGAATCAAAGCTCAAGAATCTTATTTAAAGTCAAAGCAAAAATACACGGTTCAGATTCAAAAGGTAAGATGAAAATGGTTGAAAGAGAAAATTGAAGGTATAATTATATGTTTGATTCAGTCACTACTTCTACTCTCTCTTTCTTCTGTCACATCGCTGTCTAATTTTTTGAAGAAGAAGACCAATAAATGCTAAAGTAAGGTTTCAAACCCTGGCTTATTTTCTATTCAAAGTATTTTAACCGAACTTAAAATTAAAAACAAAATTAAAAGGAGGCCAATTCAAAAATTTTCCTTCTCTTAATCATGAATAACTATCTGTTAATGATAAAAATCATTAACAATGACAAAAAGATAAAAACATAGCCAAAGAAGAAGGTTCATGATAGAGCAAGAAGTGGCTGAAGGTGGTTTTATCAAAATTATTTATTTTCAAATAATTGATAATTATCTATGCCACCAAAATCAGAAAATTAAAATAAATACAGCGAACACTAGTAATTAAGAATGCATAAGAGGTTAAAATGGTCTCTAAAATTTTAGTGTTACTCAAGCTGATGATCCCCTAAATTTTCACTCAATTATAAATTAGTCTTAAAAATTTTCTAACATTAAAAACATTCATCCCTACTTGGCAACCTCCCATTCACCCTTTGTTGTTTCTTGTTATTTTCTTTTATAGGTAAATTCACACTTTGTTCCTTTTCATTCGGTTGTTGCTTTGTTATTTTCTAACGTTAATCGTGTTCGTTTCTACTCAAATAAAGTTGTTTTTCTCTCATTTTTGTTAGAGAATTGAAAATTTCCAAACGAAAATTAAATGAGGTAACATTTTTGCTAATACACATTTGTTTTTCCGAATTTCCTTGCACCTAATTATTAAGAACATAAAAATAATTCGAATGAGATACAATGTATTAAGATTATTGTCAAACGCTTCTATCTCATTTTGGTTAGACCGTTAGCTGTTATTAGCTGTACAAAATTGATCATAGTAATTAAACAGCCGCCATTGATGCTCATGTTCATGATCTATCTAAATCAATAATTCGATGGACCCCAGAATAAGTAGAACAACAACCAGTGAATAAAAATTAAATTGGAATATCTAATTACAATTTGAGAATATTCCTTTTATTAAACGTGCTTAAATTGGAGACCAGTCTCAATGCAACTAGCACAACAAAATTCGTTTCACTTATTTTAATTTGTTTGAGGGATAGAAAATGTGTACTTTTTTAGACTAGGGACGATGGCGTTGCTAATTTACAGAAAATTCCAGCTTAGAGTTCTGTTCTGAGTTTGCTTGATGTAATTCAAATTTGACCAAAACAATCCTTATTAGTTATTAATAATTGAAGTCGCCAATGCAAATGCCACCTGTGGAAATTGAAAGGTGAAAGCAATGGCTTCACCGTGAAATTAAAGCTTAAAAATCAAAGATTTGTTGAATAATATTTTGTCGTCACTTTCCATTTACTTATTATTATTATTATTATTATTATTATTATTATTATTATTATTAGTTGTTTATTAAGTTATTTGGAGCAACATCTTATGATATATTATTTAGTAGTAATCTAACGTTGCACACATCAGATTGAACTAATTTTAAGGTTTAGGGTTTACCATACAAAAGATTCATTCCCATTATTTGTGTGCCATATATTAAAAATTTTAGTGGTTCAAAATTAACAAAATATAATTATTGACAAAGCATATGGATATAGTCATATTGAAAGGGAAATGAAGGCAATAATGCAATGAAATATGATTATTTGCAATAAGTGGGATCTGGTTCAACTGGGCCCTTTTGCTTTTTTTCACCACACCATATACACTAACACTACTGTGTTGTCAACTTGTTATCATTGAAATTGAAATGGTTAATTAATAATAATTATGTAAGGAAGAAGCAAGAGAATACATAAAATCCACGCTGACTTAAGGGTAAACCACATTTATTTTCTCACGGTTAAAAGAAAAATAAAATGTAAAATTAGAGAAAGGGTAAAAGAAGAAGTAAAAGAAAAAAAGTTAAAATATATTTTGTTTTTGAAAATTGTTAAAAGTTTTAAATTTTATTTTGTTTTAATTTTGTCTAAAAATTTTTATTTTGTATCAATTGTATTATTTCTGACAACAAAATTTTTAAAAATTTTAGCACCAATTTAGTTATAATACCTAACAATTAGGAGTTGCTGACAAAATTTTGTATCTTATTTGTTTATATTAAAGGTTGTCTTTATAAAGTTATTGAATTGGTTTTATTTTTTAAAAAAATTAACTATCAGAGTACATTAAATAAAAACAAAAAATTATTTAAAAAAATTAAAACAAAATAAAGTCCGCCAAGAGCAAGAATAATGTCCTTTCTTTTTAGTTGAGTTATACAACGGCCTTCTAAAAACATGGATTTCGCATATTACTTGCAAAAAAAATTTTGACGCTCAAATTAAACAACTGTATATCTAAGTATATCTTAAGCATAAACGAAGAGAGTATTTTTTGTGTGTAGCCATAACTCTTCTTTTGTCTTTTTAATATATAGACTTGATTTTTGGATTAGTGACCTTTTTTACTGTGTGCGGCCGAATTATTAGTGAATGTGGAAAGAGTATATGATCGTTATAGACGAAGTTTTAATCATTATTTTACCAAGATATAATGAGTCAGTTACTGAGTTATAGTCTTATAGAGATATGGATCAAATGATAAGTAATGTAAATATAAAAAATTAACAGTGATAATAAAAAAATTATATTTTTATTCAATATTTTTATGTTTTTGACAAAAAAAATATAAAATATATTGGCTTAATATCTCAAAACACAATATTTTTATCTATATCTCATTTGAATAAATATAATTTTATAACTTTGTATACATATCTTAGTATCATATATTTATAAACTAAGACATCCTTATTTTCTTTTTTTTCTTCCATCTTTCTTATTCTCTCACATGAGTTCTAATCTTGTTCTCAATCTCATCTGACTCTTTCTCCCTCTCGTATTCCTAATATTCATCCATTTTTTGTACAAAAATCCTCTTTGTTTTTTAATTTCATCATCAACATTGATATAGAAGTTTAAAGCACACATAATGAGGTTGATATTTTGAATCAGAAAGTGAAAAACACCTATTTCCATTATAATTTTCTCTGATTTTCAATGGCATCTTCCATTGAAATTAAATCAACTGTGATGCATAAGATTTCAATTCAAACGACCATTATTTGGCCTATGTATTGTATTGATAATTTTGTTAAGAATTCTACTAGAAAAATAATAAGAAATTTTAATAATGTGTACAATGTACTGATTTTTTGGTCCGCAATAAATTAAAAAAAATAAAAAATACCTTTTAAATTCTAATAACAAAAAATTTTTACCATCAATTTTAAATTTAAACCATCTCCCACCCATTATCAAACCCTAGCAGCGCCGTCACCCACCTCCCGCAGCTCCAACAGCGCTGTGACTTTCCCAATTAAAATAACCATCCGATTACATATAAAACTATTCACTCTTGAAAATGTTAAGTCTATATATACTTCAACCAAATTTAATAAATTAATCATCCAAATACTCATTAAAATAACCATCTGCATATATACAGCATTGAACATTCAAATTATTTTAATTACACTTACGTAAATAACCATTCGCATTAGACATAACAATAACCACCCGCCAACCTAATGTAATGAACATCTACATAAAAAAAGCTTTCACTTTTGTACTTGATTCCTGTTGTCAAGCACAAGATGGGAGAGAGGACAACAGCGGGACCAATGTAAAGATGAGTGGCGCGTTTGGTGGTGACGAAGACGCTGGCACCAACCATGCCGCCGACGCTGAGGGCAACGAGTTGTATCAGCGTAGAGTGCGGGGCATGTGGGAGTAGGATCAGGCGTGGAGGTAGGTTATCTCGTCGTAAGAGATAGAAACTGAGACGACACGGGTTGCAAGGCGAGAAGGAGTGTGAGAGAGAGGTTGGGAAGGAGAAATCGTCGGCACGGAGGAGGGACTGCACGAGTGGCGTGATGCAGGACTGCGAGAACGACGCAAACTACGTGACGGTGCTACTAGATGTTCGTTGTGTGTACGTCGGCGTCAGCCGGAGCTATAGACGACGACGGCAGGTGTCTGTGGCGGCACGACACCAATGAGCGAAGAAAAGACTGACAAGAAGCCAGTCACATCAGATAGAAGAGAAAGACCGTTTTTTGAGTTTACGTATCTTTTATAAATTTTTATTTATTTTAAATTTTAAATTAGTAATTATTAAAAATTAATTATTTATTTATTATTTGATATTAATTACAATTTTATCTTTATCTACACATTGTACACTAAATTTATTGGTTTAACATACTTTCTTTTTTGTTAAACTTGACTAAAGTAATAATCTGAATCACGGATAAAATAATCATCATATGTTTTCAGCGACAAACAAAATATTTTTGAGAAAATTAAAAAAATATGTATTGAAATAAATTTTTATATAAATATCAAAATCAAATGTTTATACAAAATTTATAACAAAATAGAAATACAAATTTTAGGAACAACCAAAACTAAGATTTACGAAACACTCAAAAATATATTTAAGTGAATTACTGTATTTACATATTATTAGCAAACTAAGTGGGTATTATAACTACTCCTCAATTTTTTCCCAAAATCAACAAAATCAACAACCAAATAATTAAAAAATGGCATCCAAAGCATAACTTGTAGCTACCAAATTAATTATTCAGTAACCTGAGAAATTAATAAAACAAATTCCTCTAAAATTCTAAAGAGTTATGCCCGTTATCCATGAGGCAACTCATAAAGTTGGGGTTGCAATTCATCTTTCCAATACTCTTGACTTCAACCACCACCAACTCATCCGTTAACCGGTAAACCAACACAAGGGCAACTAAATTACCATCTTGCCCTTCCAACCTTGCACCTTCACATTTCTCATTCCTTGTCACTGTTAAATTGGTCCCCTTAGCCAACTCATCCACCTTCTCTAGTATCCTCTCTACTTTCTCTCTCAGGACAAATCGCTCCACATGATTCAGAACACCGTTATTCACAAACAGACCCGACATGTCCAACCCAGTCGAAAAAGATATCAAGTCAAATGCATTTAACGTTTTAATTTTTATTTGACTCTTCTCCCATTCGGGTTCTTCAACAAGAACCCGATTAAGTTTATACCCACCCGAATTAAACCACGGGTCTTGCATAATCTCGTCAACGGTAATTCGCGTTTCTGGATTTACATCCAACAAACGCGATATAAGGTTTCTTAATCCACAAGATATCCACTTTGGAAACCGAAACTGACCGCGGTAAATCTTCCTGTACAAAACTGTAATATTGTAATCATTGAAGGGTAAAAAACCCGCTGTCAATGCAAACAAAACGACGCCGCAGGACCACACGTCCACCGTGGCGCCATTATATCCTTTCTTGGCCAAGATCTCAGGTGCCACGTAAGCAGGGGTCCCACAAACTGTGTGGAGCAAGCCATCAGGTCGGATCTGGTTCTTCACGGCGCTCAACCCGAAATCGGAGACTTGAAGGTTGCCGTCATCGTCAAGGAGGAGGTTGTCGAGCTTGAGATCACGGTGGTAGACGCCGGCGGAGTGGCAGTGCTTTACGGCGGAGATGAGCTGCCGGAAATATTTTCTGGCGACGTCTTCCGTCAACCGGCCGCCGTGGGCGACCTTCTGGAAAAGTTCTCCGCCGGCGGCGAATTCCATGACAAGGTAGATTTTGGTCTTGGTGGCGAGGACCTCAAGGAGGTTGATGATGTTTGGGTGGTGGCGGAGGCGGCGCGTGACGGAGATCTCGCGCTCCACGTTGGCTGCATGGCAGTTGGAAACGATGTTGCGTTTGCTAACGGCCTTTACTGCCACGCTTCCACCGTCGGCCACGCGCGTCGCGTGGTACACTTTAGCGGACGCTCCTACGCCCAGAAGTTCGCCGAGCTCGTACTTGCCGAACAAAACGGTGCTGTCGTTTTGTGTTGGTGGTGTCGTTGGCTCGGTTTCCACGACGGCGTCGTTTTTGGAGTAGCTCATAGTTTGAGGTAACTAACTAACTAACTTAACTGACGTAACTAACCAAACTCGCTGGGAAGAAGTGGTTTTTGGTGTGAGAAGATTCGAATAGAAAGAGAAGGAACCAAGTGGCTTTGTGACATAGAAGAATAGGTGGGAAGTGTTTGTTTACTATTTGGGTGTAGGGAGAGAGATAAAGAATGAGTATTTAAAGACTCATCTGGTGTGTGTTGTATACTATTACTGTATTTCATCATTTACTTTTAAGACAACGATATGGTTTTAAAAAATTGATAAAAATTCTATTTGCGTGCTAAGTAAAATTTGTTGGAAAAATAAAATTATGTATACATTGCGCATAAAACATATTATATCATATTTAAAATGGTGAAAATTTAGTTGAGAATTATTTGATGATAATTTAGTTAAATTTATTAAATTATTTATAAATTTATAATTATTAATTTTATATTAAGATAACTATAATATGAATTTTTATTATTAATAATTAGTTATTAAATTAATTATTATATATTCGTGAAATTTATATATTGATTTAGATTTTTTAATTAAATAATTAATTATTAGAAAATTTAAATTTATCTTAATAAAAGAATTAAATTTTATAAAAAAAATAATACTGAAAATGTTTAACTGTGAAATAAATTTTTTTTTTAATTTTGACATAAAATTTTTTAATCAATACATGAATTTTTTAATCGCGTCATTTCTAATTAAATGATGTACTTTTTTTAATATTAAAGTAGTTTGAGTCGTATTAAACTTATATACAAGAGGTCTAGTCATTTCTATGTTATTTACAAATTTAATTCTAAAACATATTCAAATGTATTTTGTTGGGTGAGTGAGTTTAGATTTTGGACTTGTAATTTTTTAAAGATTTCTTATGTCATTTATAAAAAATTTCTGCGTCATCCTAACTAAATAATGTGTTTTTGTTGTCATTGAATTGATTATGTGGCAATTGAACTAATATATAAGAGACTTAATCATTCAGGTGTCATTTGTAATAATTTGATGTGTCTTTTGAATTTAAAATATATTTAAATATATTTTATTGGTGAACTGAGTTGGTTTTGGATTTGTAGTCTTTTGAGAATTTTTTGTGCCATTCACCAAATTTTTGTGTCATTCATAAAAAATTTCAGTATTATTTACAATTAAATGATGTATTTTTGTTATTGTAAAATTAATTGTGTGATATTTAATTAAAAAGGAGAAAAAAACAATGATAATGATGCTAACAAAAAAGGAGCAGATAAAAAGAAGAGAAAAATGAAAAAAAATTAAAAAAAAAGCAACACAGTACACACGTAAGAAGGAAAAAACAGGTAAATAAAAAAAATACACATAAAATATCTTAGTTAGACTTAATTAAAAAAAATTTTGACTGTCTAACTTTTTTGTTTAATAATAACACTAATCTACTAAATCACTCGCCATAAAATAATTTTTTAAGAATAAAATTTATTTTTCATTTTTATACATTATACATTATGCTAAATAATATATATACATATATGTTAATAATAACTTAAATCTTAACTCAAAAAAAAAACTTAAATGAAAAAATAAAGCCTTCAATAAAAAAAAAGAAATATGAACCAACAAAAAAAATATCCTATTTGATTTTAGACTTTTTTTTTAAATTTATAATGCACCTTAATTATCTTTAAATTTAAACCAACTTTCTGGTTATTAAAAAAAATGGACAAATTGACCACTCCTACTAGATGATAAATAATTACTTATTAACATGTCAGATAACAGTATCAAGTATCAACTTTAAATGATTACAGAGATTAAAAATTTCCACTCTACCTCCTTTTCTTTCTCCCCTTTCTCTTTTTTCTCTTCTTTTTCCATGAATCTTTTGCTCCTAGCTGTTAAGCTTGTCCTTTGAATTTAAACTCTGATACCAATTGAAAGTTCCCAAATGAATTGAAAAAAGGGGATTGAATTAATGAACCACTTTTAAAAATTGTGCCGCGGACAGATAAATCAGGAGATTATTCGTAATTTTGTCCCTCCAAAATGCAAAACAAAACAGAAAGTTCAGCAAATAGAAAAGGAGAAGAGTGACACATCGATATATTCTAGTAGAATTTTTACTATAATCAAGATTAATTGTTCAATCACCAATTTCAAGAGGCTCACACTCTTGTAAACCACCTAAGTTATCTCATGTTTAGTAAATCACCTAGGTTTTAACCTAACCTAGTTAAGAGGAACCAAGTGCATTCTAACTCAGCTCACTTTCGAAATCAAAATACTCAAACAAAAATTAAATGCTTTTTGTATGCACTACTCTCTTTGCCTTTTGTGTCTCTTAAAGTAAGCTTGAATCTAGACAAAAGAAAAGTAAGAACACACTCAAAAATAAAAAAAATAAGGCTTGTTTATATGATCTTCAATATACACGAAAATAGTTGCTTCTTTCTTGAAAGAAATCTTTATATATAGAGCTTGGTTGCTCATTTAATGTTGGAATCATTCCTAATATGATTAAACTAGTTGTTGCTGCTTTAATGCTCTTAGACGTTAGCATTAAAAGGAGAATCTTTCCTTCTTTGTTCTTCAATAACAAGTGCAATAGCTTTCTTTTCTTTTTGTTTTCATGAGAATATATCACAATAAATATTTATATGTTTGATGTTTGCTTGTTGCAGAATCTATCAAATCTTTCCTGCAATACTTGAAATATTTAAGGGTCAAGTACGATTTTGGTCCCTAAGATAGGGGCTGAAAATTTTTTTCATCTCCCGCCTTTTTTTGTTACAAAATGGCCCCAAAAGTTTAACTTAGTTTTAAAATCGTCCTTCGGACGAAAATACCCTGGCCCCTTCTTTTCCAAAATTAACCAGAAAGCAGAGGCAGAAGGAGAAACAGAAGCAAAAAGCAGAAGTAGAATCAACAATAACAACAACAACAATGAATAATAGAATCACAGCAACAACAAAAGCAGAAGCAAAAGCAGAAGCATAATCAACAACAATAAAACAACAACAACAATAGTAAATAGTGAATCAACAACAGTAACAATAAAAGCAAAAATAGAAGCAGAATCAACAACAACAACAAAAGCAAAAACTGAAGCAGAAGTAGAAGTAGAAGGCAAAATTAGAAAGCAGAAGCAGAAGGCAGAAGCAACAACAACGAAACACCAATGGATTTGCTGATGTGACCTCATTCCAATGTCGGTGACGGGACAGGGCTCGATGGCGACCAATGTAAAACCTGGAAAATTAGTAAATGATTAGTCAATAAATTAATTATTAAGCAAATAAATTAGAAAATAGAATTTTATGGTTTAATGAGGTAGAACTAATGAAAATAAGAATTTTGACACTAAATTTTAAAGAATTTAGCCCAAAATTGGGTCGAATGGACTAAACCGGCCAAACCGGGGCCAAGGCCCATGTATATAAAGCCACACTTCAGATACTTTTCCCTAAAATGAAGAGAATCGCGCTGAAGGGGGAAGGGAGATTGAAGAACCCTAAAAACCTAGCCCTTCCTCAATTTCAATCTCAGATAACTTTTGATCTGAAGCTCCGATTGTCGTACCGTTTGCGGCCACGCGACTAGCGCTACGAGCTCTACAAAACTCAATTCTTGATTAGGTACGAAACTCATTTCTCAGTTTCAGTTTCCTTCTCCCCAATTTGGTATTGTTTTTTCCATATTTTTCTCTGGTTGCAAGGTGGAAAGGCACACTCATTCGATGTGGAAAGATACTCTCCTTCATATATCCTCCAGAAGAAGGTGGAAAGGCACACTCCTTCGATGTGGAAAGACACTCTCTTTCATTTATGATCGTTCTGGAGATGCGCAACCTAGAGACAAATGTCTAGGTTAGCTACCAGATGTGTCGGGTTCTGGCGATTTAACCGACACATGAGCTAACGGCCAGTAGGATAATCATGCATCATGTTACATTTGTTTACTTTGTTTGGGTGTGCATACTTGTTTTGGTTTGCCTATCTGATAAATTCTGTATAACTGGTAACTGTGATACTTGTTGTAACTATTCTTTAAATATGTTGCCTTTTATTTGCTTGTGTTTGTGATTGTCTTTCAGTTTTGAGTACTGTGGTGGTGGACTGATAATAGTGATGATTTGTTTTGAAATGGAGAGGAGGTCGGGTTTATTTTATTTGGGCCGGAGGCCAAGTTGGTTTGATTTGGGTCATAGGCCGTGACTGGTTGGGTTAGTGGTAAGGGTTAGAGTTAAATGAGACAGAAAGTAAACTATAGAGTTAGAGTTATATTGTGACTTGGGTACCTTAGAGAGTTTTACCAAATTTATGGTTCAGTTTATTCCTTTAAGTTTTATAATCTGAGTGTCGGCATTCTAGGATTGCCTTTGGCTTTCCCGGGACCTTATTTATTATACATGTGGGCACCTTAACCATACTGAGAATCCCCAGTTCTCATCTCATACGATATTGTTGTTTTTCATATACAGGTCGAGATACACCTAGCTCGCTAGGCGTCTGGAGTTCTATTGCAGCGAAGATGAAAGTTTAGGCTTTTATGTTTTATTATGTATACATATATGCTAGACTTCTCCTCTTATGTATTTTACTATGGTGCCTCATAGAGACTTGATGGAGAACTAAGGTTGTTTTGAGTATTTTAGATCTTGGGATTTGTATATACTTATGTAAATATCTCCGATCAACCTTGGCTTTGCAGCCAGGGACGGATACAAGGGGGGCGAGTGGAGGTCTCGGCCCCCCCAAATTTTTTTAAAAAATTAATAGTAATAAGTTATTATGTATAATTTAATTTTTTTTAAAAAATATTTAGTATTTAGTCTAATATAAATAAAAATTAAGTCTAATTTAAATATTAATGACTTCTAATATCTAAAAAATAGATAATAATATTAAAAAAATTTGAAAAAGATATTATTATTAGTATTTTTAATTAAATAAAAATATTTAAATATCATAAAGTGAATTTCTTTTTTTTCTTGTGAGTATCTTTTTTTATTCATTTGATATTAATTTTCTCTGTTTCAACTGCTACAACTAAGAGATCTTTTTTAACTATGAATATTGTGAAAAATAACTCAGAAACAAAATAAAAAATAAATTTTTGCTAATTATCTTTTAATTATATTGAAAAGAAAATTGCTAAAAAATTTGACACAATTCTATTATTGATAAATTTTATGATACGAAAAATCTACCACTTCATTAGTAAAAGGTACAGATATTTTTTGTATTTTAAAATATATTCTTTATCGGTATATTTTTGTAATACATCTTATATTATATAATTTTTTAAATAAATTTTAATATTATATGTGTTATTGGCCCCCCATGATAATATTTCTGGATCCGTCCCTGTAATTGCAGCTTGAGCCTAGAGCTTGAATATTTTATACCTTTACCGTGACCTTGTTCAGTTGCCTGTAGTCCACACAGAGATGCATACTTCTGTCTTTCTTCTTCACAAGTAATACTGGTGCTCCCCACAGTGAAACACTCGGACGAATGATGTTTTTGCTCATCAATTCCTCAAGCTGAGATTTAAGTTCAGTTAACTCTAAAGGAGACATTTTGTATGGCACAATCGATATTGGTCCTGCTCCAGGCACTAATTCAATCGCAAACTCGGTTTCTTGAGCAGGGGAAAATTCGGGAATGTCTTCCGGAAATACTTCAAGAAATTTGCATATCACCGGAATCTGTTCTAAACTCTGCTCTTCTCCCGACACACTTGCAGCTAATAACATAATACCCTGGCATTCACTCCCACTAGAGTTTACTACCACAGAGTTCAGATAATACCCTTTTGCCACAACCGGTCCTTCAAACTCCTCTGACATGAAATGCAACGATTTCTCAAAATAGTCAAGTAGAACACGGTTTTTAGATAGCCAATCCAATCCTAGAATGAGATTAAGACCGGTCATCGGCAAACAAATCAAGTCATGCATAAATTTTCATTGTTGAATTCGAAAAGAAACCTATGGACAGCCTAATCTAGTCACAACAGCTTCCAAAGTGGCATTATGTACATTCAGATCATAATTCAGCACAACAATCTTCAGTTCTAATTCACTAGCCTTTTCAAATGCTATGGAATGTTGAGATGCTGAATTATATATATGGAATGTTAAGGTTTGAGTTAATTGTTAATGAAAATAGAGGTTGAGGGACTTTTGTGTGAAACTGATTTTTGGCCAAACCTCTACTTTTATTCGTTCAGACCCTAAGGATTAGTTTTAAGTGTAGTGACAAGATTATGCTATGAAAAGGGAGGTTACTTGGAATTGAAGAAAGGTTTGGAAGGATAAATTAGGGTTGGGAAAGTGTAGAATTGGTGATGATATTTGATTAATGAATTGAGAATGGTAAGCTTTGACTTGTGATGTGATTGAGTATGGCCGAAATGGTCGATATAGCAAGGTCTGGGTGCAAACCCGCTTGCGTGTTAACTTGAAAATGTGTTTAGATGGTAAGTTGAGGACAGAGGATTATTCCCTCTCTTGTCGTGATGGAGATGTGGGGAAGGTGAAAAGGTACACTCCTTCGTATTGTTTCCACCACATTCTTCTCTAGTTGCAAGGTAAAAAGACACACTTCTTCAATGTGAAAACGCACTCTCCTTTATTTATGATCCTCCTAGAGATGCGCAACCTAGAGACAAATATCTGGGTTAGCTACCAGATGTGTCGGGTTCTGGCGATTTAACCAACACGTGAGCTCATGGTCAGTAGAACAGTCATGCATCATGTTGTATTTGTTTGCTTTGTTTGGGTGTGCATACTTATTTTGGTCTGCCTATTTGATAAATTCTGTATAACTGGTAACTGTGATACTTGCTGTAATTATTCTTTAATATCTTGTCTTTTATTTTCTTGTGTTTGTGATTATCTTTCTATTTTGAGTACTGTGGTGGTGGACTGATAATAATGATGATTTGTTTTGAAATGGATCAGAGGCTGGGTTAAGTTTATTTGGGCCAGAAGCCAAGCTGGTTTGATTTGGGTCATAGGCCGTGACTAGTTGGGTTAGTGGTAAGGATTTTAGTTAAATGAGACAGAAAATAAACTGCAGAGTTAGAGTAATATTGTGACTTAGGTACCTTGGAGAGTTTTACCAAATTTATGGTTCAGTTTATTCCTTTAAGTTTTATAATTTGAGTGTCGGTGTTCTAGAATTAGCTCTGGCTTTCCCGAGAACCTTATTTATTATATATGTGGTCACCTTAACCATACTGAGAATATTCGGTTCTCATCCCATACGATACTGTTGTTTTTCAGATGCAGGTCGAGATACACTTCGCTAGGCGTCTGGAGTTCTATTGCAGCGAAGATGGAAGTTTAGGCTTTTATGTTTTATTATGTGTACATATATGCTAGACTTTTCCTTTTATGTATTTTTCTATGGTGCCTCATAGAGGCTTGATGGAGAATTAAGGTTGTTTTGAGTATTTTAGATCTTAGGACTTGTATATACTTATGTAAATATCTCTGGCCAACCTTGGCTTTGCAGCTTGAGCCTGGAGCTTGAATATTTTGTATCTTTTGGCACTTTCTTTTTATTACGTTTCTTCATACACTAGTTCTCCGTTTACATGAGCGTTGCGACTTTTGTTTTAAACTTTCCTTCAAAGGCTCCTTGTTTTAAAATTCCTTTTAACTATATTATATATATAATTTTACTTTTTTAGGTCGTAATATCATGCCACCTCAGTTTTATGACTTAATCATAAGACTCTGTGCGGTAGGGTATTATAACCGATGACGGTGGTTCGCGATGAGGACAATGGCAGGGCGTGGCTGGATGTGGTCTTCCTCAGCACCTTCGTTCCTCTCTTCTCTTTCTCTCGGCTTCTCTTTCTCTATCCCTCTGCTCTCTCCTTTCTTGCCATTAGTGTGAGTGAGATTTGAAACCCTTCC
Source organism: Arachis stenosperma (assembly GCF_014773155.1). Classification (NCBI taxonomy): domain Eukaryota; kingdom Viridiplantae; phylum Streptophyta; class Magnoliopsida; order Fabales; family Fabaceae; genus Arachis; species Arachis stenosperma. The sequence continues at coordinate 127,963,366 of NC_080380.1, forward strand.
CTTCTCCTGTTAATGTGACCGAACGACGAGGAGCGGCAGCAACGAGGAGCAACGGCACTTCCCCTCCCCTTCCCCACCTATCCTTCCCCACCTATTCTTCCCCACCTATTCTTCCTCAACCCATTTTCCTTTTTTCATTTTTTATTTTTTTAGTTAGGGATATTTTCGAAATAATAATTTAAAACCTGTTAAAAAGGACGATTTTAAAACTAAGTTAAACCTTTAAGACTATTTTGTAGCGAAAAAAAAAGGCCGGAGATGAAAAAAATTTACCGCCCTACCTTAAGGACAAAAATCGTACTTAACCCAAAATTTAATTTATACACTCAATCAATTATATCTCAACTAAATATTTGTCATCATCAAAGTTGTTAGATATTCTCTTAATTCAGCACCTTTAAATTAAACCGCTATAACTTTCAAAAGAGCGTTTGCCTACAAGACCTGCATAAATGAGTTTATTTAGTTACATGTTTTATTTATCTATTTTTTTTAATATAAGAAAATTATTATAAATGTTAATTATTTTTTAATTTTGATAATATTAAAATTTATTATTTTCACACATAACTTTATGACAAAATTTTGTTATTTATCATACTTTATTACTTTTTTGACGTTATATTAATGAAATGAAATTGAATTTTCATTTAAAGAATTAAAACGTATATCATGTTCAATTCATCTGATTTTTCAACTGAATTTTATGATGCTAATTTGATCTGTCCATATCCTTAAAAAGTTCATTTTTTAACCAAATTTGTATTCATATTTCTTGCAAAATTAAACCATTAATTTGTCTTGGCTCACATTTATTCTCTTGTTAATTCTGTTTTTTCAACTGAAACATAATTACAAATAGTGCATTGTGCTTATAATGTTGATGTAACAAATGGATATGACAGAGCACCGAACGTGGTTACTGGCTAAGAAAAGATTACGAGGTAGAAAGCTTAGCTAGCAATGCAAGGAGCCGTGATGAATTTGAATGACTGTGGTACACACGGTTTGAAATTGAAATTGAAATCGAATTTTAGAATTTAAAATCAGTGTTGGTTCATGGTGGCCATGAACGTGTTTTATTCTGATGTGATGGCAGTGATTCAGTGTGAGGAGTGACTAAAGAAGCAACGGTGAAAGGACAAATGTGAAACCAATTTTGCGACAAGCACGTAGGTATGGAGATAAGGTACGGTTGGTACTGATTTCTCGTCACGACATTAACTAATATTAGCAGAATTTTTTTTCCTACAATGTTTATTAGGCTAAGACTAATTTATCACTGATCTTAATTTTATTTAAAAATTTATTATTAATTAATAAATTATTATATATACTAAACAAAATTTTAATTTTTAATATTTATTTAAATAAATAATAAAAACTACTGGATTTACTAATTATTATTATTATTATTATTATTATTATTATTATTATTATTATTATTATTATTATTATTATGGGATTACTCAACCCCCAATTATGTTGAACGGTGGTTGTTAACTTTCCTTAGATCAATAGACTATAATTTGGACATTCGGTGGTTAGAGTCGATACTTAATCCCTAATTATAATCAGGTGAATATTTACATATAGTTTGGAATAAAAATTTATTTTAGTTTTTAACTATTTATTTGATGGACATTACGTTTTTTAATAATTATAAAAATAAAAATCAGTTTATACCTATTTTTGTATTTGTTCAATTCAGTTTCTGCAATCAATTGATAGCAGGTCACATGTTAACGTATTAGATAATATGTCTACATAGTTGTCTCCTTCGTAATAGAGATAAATAGTCTCCTGAGCTCCATATCCGTCCAGCGTGATTCCTCCTCTACTTTTTTCATATTCTCTCTGCGACTGCCTCTTCCTTCTCCCTCCGAAAATCTCTCTCCCTCTTCCTCTCCTATCTCTTTGTCACTGCCTCCCTTAACTCCAAAATTCTAACCCCAACACCCCCAATCCGTCTCATTTTCTCTCCAAAATCATCATCAAAATCATTACCACCGCACTCACACTCTTCCTTATCCTTATCAGAATCATCATCGTCACCAAAAATATTATTACCAGAACTCAAAATTTCAAGAAAAGACGGAAGAATCCCAGTGCTGGAAGAATCCCAATAATATTAATGAGCAAAGAATAATTGTATACTAACAGACCTGACAGCCATGTGTTGTTATATAAGTTGTGCTCGTCTATGAATTCATACCAGTTATCCTCAAATGACTTCTCGGTCCGAGAGTTCCACACAATATCATTGAACTCATCATACAATTCTCTGTACCGGCGATAACCACCAAACTTGTGCAGTAACTTCTTCGTAATGTGCCAGATGCACCACCGGTAGTGTGTATTGGGTAACACATTTTTTATTGCACGAAAAATAGATTTGCATTGATTAGTGATGATCTGCTGTGGAGCAGTTCCCATGCACTTGATCCATTGGCGGAAAACCCACTCATAACTTGGGATTTCCTCATTTTCAAGGAGAGCACAACCAAGGATAGTTGACTTACTATGGTGGTTGACACCGACGAACGACGCAAACGGTAATCCATGCCTACATGCAAAAACAGCGACAAAAAACAAATATCAATCCCGACCAAATTAGAAAAAAAAAAGACAAAAAATAACCCCACAGTAACTACTCCATACTTGTTTGTGCTGTATGTGCTATCAAGTGACACAACATCTTCATAATATTCGTACGACGCCCTACACTTTGCATCCACCCATACAGCACTCTGAAATTTACAGTCATCGTCCAAATTCACCGCGTAGAAGAAGTTTGGATTGATGTCCTTCATTCTCATGAAATAGTTCATCATCTCTCTGACATCGACGTTGACGTTGCTGGTTCGGAGCCTAGCTGTAATATAGTTTCGTAAATCCTTTTCTGAGTATCCTAGGTTAGATGGGCCCCCAGACTCATTTGCCAAAGCTAGGAAAGTTTTGTTTGGTCGAATCCCAGCCTCATCATTATCCTCGATCACGCACTTCGCATGCATGGTCAGCTGCCTATACTCATGGTAGTGCACCGCCTTCCTCGCTGAACATGGGTGCGAGTGACTCAGCTCCACCTTGAAGAAAACCCAGTCTTGTGTCTCCTTGTCAAACTTCACGTATATCCTTGCCTTGCACCCAGCGGCTGAGATCCTGTTCTTCCGCGTTGACGCTTTGACACGAGACACATGGAACCCATCCCTATTACAGTGAATAGCTTGGTTAATGGGTTGATTTGTGATCTTATCACAGGTTGTCGTCCGTATCTTAGTGGCAAATCCGACTTTTTTTGCGTATGTCACATAGAATTCATGAGCCATTTGCAATTGATCAAATCACAAATTTGCGTCCGTATCTTCCTGAAGGCCATCGTGATCCGGTACCTAAGTATCAAATTTTTTAAAAAAACAACAAAAAAAATAAAACAAAAACGATTAATGTTCAAATCAACCATGCGGTTACAAGACACCGAAAAATTAAATTTGAGTCCAAACCTGGTGACAATGATCCATCTCTTCACTTCCAACCTGCGAGAGATCCAAAAATGGCATGTCCTATAATCGCAAAATAAATGATCAAATGTAAATTCAGGATGGTTACTGTACCAAGCATTATAATACAGGATGAAACTAAAATCCAAACCTCGTAACAAATATCCATTTCTTCACTTGCAACCTCAATAACATCCAATCTTGGCATGGCCTATAATCACGAAAAGAAACACAGAAAACTAGATTCATGAAAATAATTTAGATAATCAACTAGCAAATGAGATGCACCAAAATCCTCACCAAACTCCATAGATAAGGATACAAATGTATAACTGGACCGCATCATCCTACCAATATTAATTTGGAAAAAAATGCATGGTATCACCTACTGATAGAAACTGAATTTATTATTTTAATTAACCTATTATATAAACATTTTAACTACTACTATTCTCTGTGCTATATCACATTGTGTACCACCAATATAAAAAAGCAGCACATACAACCAACACGCACTTATTTCATTGCTTAGTTTATGAATCCAATGTAACTAAAGTGGCATTTTTAATGCATATGCCATCTATCATTTATACTATTAAATGTATTCCGAATCTAAACATGCATAACTCTTGTTAATACCCTGGCCCAATAATAAAGGCCCAGGATCAAGCAAAAGGTCCAATCCAAAGGGTTGGACCTCACCCAGTACCAACCTTCGTCTTATGAAGTCGGTACTCACCACGACTTTCTCTAAAGAAGTCGGGTACGAGGGTTAACTGGCAGATAAACACTCATTCAAATGAGTAACTGCACCAAGAATCTCTCTAACCACTTCACAGAGCCATATCTTAACCCCCCTAAGATAAAGCGACGGTTAACACCCTAAAAAGGTGGCACTACTCCAATGGTGGTTATTGGTTCACCACTATAAATACGCTGACACCCCTCAGGTATCTCTAAGTCCCAATACATTCTAAACCTGCTAACACCCTTGCTGACTTAGGCATCGGAGTGTCTTTGCAGGTACCACCCCCCATTCCTTCATGAGCACAAGTCGGACGGAGGCCCCCGAGTTGCAGATCCACTTGACAGCCTCCTCCTTCATACGTTTGGGCCAACCAACACCATCCAGCCCACCAATCTCCGGTTACCCATCATAACATTGGCACCGTTGCCAGGGACCCGAGAGATCAACCAGTGATGGTGGACAGATCCCCCAAAGAGTGTCATGTGGAGTCGGATTCTGAACAAGAAAATCTGGACACAGGTAATAATGATGCAGACTTCACCCTCCACCAGGGAACCAACGATCAACACAGGGAAGGTACCTCCAGAGTAAAAAATTTGAAGGTAAACTCTTCAGAAGGGCGCGAATCAGAGAAAGAGGGACCATCCCATGCAACTGAACTCATAGGATTAGTCCACAGTCGCCTGGAACAGCTAGAACAAGAACGGGAGCGACAAAAAGAGACTAAAAAGAACCTAAAAGAGGAGATGGAACGATGAAAAGAGTTAGAAAGAAAACTCTTGAAGTTAGAATCCTCCCTCAAAGGTCGCAACTCCCGTGACGAACGAGAAGAACCGCCCCTAGGAGGGGAGGATCCTTTCAGCGAGGACATAATGAGGGCAAAAGTTCCGAGGAACTTCAAAAGCCCCGATATGGACCTCTACAATGGAACCACGGATCCGAAGCATCACTTAAGCAATTTCAAAAGTCGGATGTACCTAGCTGATGCTTCCGATGCTACGTGATGCAAAGCTTTCCCGACCACTCTATCGAAAGCAGCGATGAAGTGGTTCGACAGCCTCCCCCCGAGCTCGGTCACCAGTTTTGAAGACCTCTCAAGGAAGTTTCTGATGAGGTTCTCTATCCAGAAAGACAAAGTAAAACATGCACCGAGCCTCCTGGGAATAAAACAGGAGGTCAGAGAATCCTTACGAGCCTATATGGAAAGGTTCAACAAAGCATGTTTAGAGATTCAAGACCTGCCCACAGAGGCAGTCATAATGGGGTTAGTCAATGGACTTAGAGAAGGTCCCTTCTCACAGTCTATATTTAAAAGACACCCCGTCTCTCTAAGTGATGTATAGGAAAGAGCTGAAAAGTACATCAATATGGAGGAAAACGCTAAGCTGAGAGACCTGAGTTGGCGACCTGGGCACCCTCCCTCAACAAAAGAGAGGGAGAGGGAAACCAAGAAAAAGGAAGAACTCGGTCTCGAGAGGCCAAGAAAATACCACTCTTATACTCCTCTAAAAGTTTCTATAGTGGATGTATACAGAGAGATTTGTAATACTGAAAGGCTGCCGCCCCCTAGACCCATTAAAAATAAAAAAGGGGGGAGCCGCAGCAACTACTATGAGTACCATAAAATATATGGTCACTCCACAAACAACTGCTACGATCTTAAAAATGTGATAGAAAAGCTGGCTAGAGAAGGTCGGCTTGACAGGTATCTCATAGAAAGGTCGGACAGTCATGGAAAGAGAAAGCGAGATGATATGGATAGAAGAGACCCACCACCGCAGACTCCAGAGAGACATATCCATATGATCTCAGGGGGGTTCGCGGGAGGGGGACTCACTAAATCCTCTCGTAAAAGACATCTCAAAAGAGTCTACCAGGTCGGATAGGAGTCATCCGACCTCCCTATCATTTCATTCACAAAAGAAGATGGGCAAGGAATAATCCCTGGACACGACGATCCAGTGGTAATAACTATGATCCTGGCAAATATCCATCTCCACAGAACCCTAGTAGACCAAGGAAGCTCAGCGAACGTCCTTTTTAAGCCCGCTTTTGACAAACTAGGGTTGGATGAGAAAGAATTAAGAGCCTACTCCGACACCTTATACGGATTAGGGGACACGCCAATAAAACCACTGGGATTTTTGTCCCTTCACACCACTTTTGGAAAGGGGGAAAAATCAAAGACTCTGAGTATAGACTTCATAGTCATCGATGTGGGGTCAGCATATAACGCTTTAATCGGCAGAGCTACCCTTAATCGACTCGGAGCCGTGGTATCCACTTCCCACCTTTGCATGAAATTCCCGACTTCAGCGGGGATTGCAACGGTAAGGGGAGATCAGAAGTTGGCAAGGAAATGCTACAATGAAAGCCTAAACCTGAGAGGAAAAGGCAGAGAAGTTCACACAATAGAGCTCGGTGGTGCAAGGGCTAGAGAAGAGCTACGACCTCAGCCGGGAGGAAAAACCGAGGAGATACAGGTCGGCGAAGAGGAAGGAAAAAATACTCACATAGGAGCCAACCTAGGGGAAACCCTAAAACAAGGGTTGACTAAGCTCCTAAGAGATAACTCCGATCTCTTCGCCTGGAAGGCCTCCGACATGCCTGGGATAGACCCCGAGCTCATGTCCCATAAACTCTCGGTCTACTCGGGGTCCCGACCTGTACAACAAAGAAGACATAAACTCGGCCCAGAACGAGCCCTAGTAGTAGAGGAGCAAGTACAGGCGCTCCTAGAAGCCGGCTTCATCAGAGAAGTCAAGTACCCAGCATGGCTAGCCAATGTAGTGCTAGTCAAAAAACAAAATGGCAAATGGAGAATGTGTGTGGACTATACCGACCTAAATAAGGCATGTCCTAAGGACCCTTATCCACTGCCAAGCATCGATACCCTAGTAGACTCCAGCTCGGGGTATCAATACTTGTCATTCATGGATGTCTACTCGGGGTATAACCAAATCCCGATGTACGAGCCAGACCAGGAGAAGACATCATTCATCACACCCAGAGCTAATTTCTGCTACGTGGTCATGCCATTTGGATTGAAAAATGCAGGGGCCACATACCAGAGGTTGATGAATAAGGTGTTTGCCTCTCACCTTGGGAGCCTGGTGAAAGTATACGTCGACGACATGCTGGTAAAGACCAAGAAACAAGTCGACCTCTTGTCAGACCTCTCACAAGTCTTTGACACCATAAGGCGGCACGGGATGAGACTAAATCCCGCAAAGTGCGCCTTCGCGGTGGAGGCAGGGAAATTTCTAGGATTTATGCTAACACAAAGAGGGATCGAAGCCAATCCCGATAAGTGTAAAGCCATCCTGGAGATGAAAAGCCCGACTTGTTTGAGAGAGGTCCAACAGCTGAATGGCCGACTCGCAGCCCTCTCCAGATTTTTGGCAGGATCAGCACTAAAATCCCTTCCACTGTTCTCCTTATTGAGAAAGGGATGTCAGTTTGAATGGACCCCTGAATGCGAGGAGGCGTTCCAAGAGTTCAAAAAATTCTTAAGCCAACCTCTTATTCTGACCCGACCCGTAGCCGGAAAAGATCTCGTCCTATACTTATCTGTAGCAGACAAGGCTGTCTCATCAGCCCTGATAAGAGAAGATGAGGTCGGACAACATCCATTATATTTCATCATTAAAGTTCTACAAGGCCCTGAGCTAAGGTACCACAAACTAGAGAAGTTTGCCTACTCCTTAGTAGTAGCCTCACGAAGGCTACGGCCTTACTTTCAAGCTCACACAATAAGAGTCCGTACGAACCAACCCATGCAGCAAATCCTCCAAAAGATGGATGTTGTAGGGAGAATGGTTCAATGGGCAATAGAGCTCTCCGAGTTCGACTTAAGATATGAAACTCGGACGGCAATTAAAACCCAATGCCTCACCGACTTCGTTGCAGAATACGCAAGAGATCAGGAGGAAAAACCAACTACATGGAAACTCTATGTAGATGGATCCTCCAACAAAACAGGAAGCGGTGCAGGCATAATATTGGTAGATGAAAGAGGAACCCAGATAGAGGTTTCCCTAAAATTTGAATTCCCAGCTTCAAATAATCAGGCAGAGTACGAAGCCTTGATTGCTGGATTAAAGCTGGCAGAAGAAGTCGGTGCTACAAAGGTGATGATATACAGCGACTCACAAGTGGTGACCTCCCAGATAAGCGGAGAATATCAGGCAAAGGACCCAAATATGAAGAGGTACTTGGAGGAAACTCTGGAGCACCTTGGGCGCTTTGCAGAAACCGAAGTTAAACACATAACTCGGGATCTAAACAGCAGAGCGGACGCCCTATCCAAGTTAGCAAGTACCAAGCCAGGAGGGAACAACAGAAGCTTGATCTAAGAAACCCTCCAGGAACCCTCAGTGGTAAAAATAGAAGACAAACAAGAAGTCCTTGAGGTAGTCGGTTTAAACCTCAGATGGATGAACCCCTTGGTCGAATACATAAAATTTGACATCCTTCCAAAAGAGGAAAAAGAGGCCAGGAAAATCCGGAGGAAAGCACATCATTACACTTTGGTGAGAAATATTCTCTACAGAAGGGGGATATCAACACCATTGTTAAAATGCGTACCGACCTCAAGAACCACCGAGGTGTTAGAGGAAATCCACAGTGGAATCTGCAGAAATCATCTTAGAGCAAGGTCACTAGCCAGGAAAGTAATCCGAGCTTGATTCTACTGGCCGACCTTGCAGAAAGATGCCACAGAATTTGTGAAAAAGTGCCAACCATGTCAGATGCATGCAAATTTCCACGTGGCTCTCCCAGAGGAGCTCATCAGTATCACTTCTCCATGGCCCTTTGCAAAATGGGGAATGGATTTGTTAGGTCCTTTTCCCCAAGTGCCAGGACAAGTCAAATACCTGATCGTGGAAATAGATTACTTCACAAAGTGGATAGAAGCAGAACCATTGGCCACCATCACTGCTCAAAGAAGTCGGAGGTTCCTCTACAAAAATATCATCACAAGATATGGGATACCTTATTCCATTACTACAGACAATGGAACCCAATTCACCGATTCTACCTTCAGAAGCCTAGTAGCCAGTATGAAAATAAAACACCAGTTCACTTCAGTGGAGCACCCGCAAGCCAATGAGCAAGCCGAGGCAGCCAACAAAGTCATACTGGCAGGGCTAAAGAGAAGATTACAAGAGGCAAAAGGAGCCTGGGCTGAAGAGCTCTCCCAAGTGCTATGGGCTTACAAGACAACGCCCCAATCCGCCACTGGAGAAACGCCCTTCCGACTAGTCTATGGCGTAGAAGCAATGATACCAATAGAAATCAATGAACAAAGCCCAAGGGAAATTCTCCACGATGAGATCGAGAACATACAGGGACACAAAGAGGAGCTCGACTTGCTCCCAGAAGTCTGAGAAGAAGCCCAGATAAGAGAAGCAGCGTTGAAGCAAAGGATGACTACAAGGTACAACAAAAAAAGTCATTCGAAGAACATTTTCCCCAAATGACTTGGTCTTAATCAGAAACGACATTGGAGTCAACAAATCAGGGGAAGGAAAACTCGCTGCTAATTGGAAGGGACCATACAAAATCAATGAGGTCTTAGGAAAAGGCTATTATAAAGTGACCGACCTGGACGGCACCGAATTACAGAGGTCGTGGCATGCTTGTAATATGAAAAGGTACTACAGCTAAAAGCGAACTCTACTCCCTGATGTACTCTTTTCCCAACTTCATGATTTTTTCCCAAAATCAAAGGGTTTTTTCTGGAGGAGGGTTTTTAACGAGGCATCATAGTAGAGGCTAAGGGAAAATAGGCTATTAAAAACCCTTAGTAGCAAGAAGGTACCTCCCCAATCAATAAAGATCTTTTTTCATTTACAATATCTCTTATAAACTCCTTTCTATTTTCTAAGTCTTTCTACGAAACGCGCCGACTTAAGCTCGACAAAACGTGAAAATCCCATGAACCGACCTAGATGGTCGTCAGGATAAAACGACGAGGTACAAGTCGGTGTAATGAGGTTATAAAAGTTGATCGTAAAAAACTCGGAGACATCCCGACTCATAAGTCAAAAGGAAAAACCGAGTAGAAAAGAAAACGAATCGCAAAATTAACCTAAGTCATAAAGAACTCAATAAAACAAAGTTGAGTATAAGGAATAACAAAAAAGAGATCGAAAAAACCTAGGAAAAAGCTTAAAGGTTGTCCTAAAGTCCTTAAACAAAAAGGCTCAGAAAAACAGACAAGCCAAAGGGAAAGGTTTTCAGAAAAAGATCAAGGGGACTTCGAAAAATCAAAATCAGAAAAGCATGCACGCATAAGGTAACTTAAACCCTTATCCAAAAAAGGGTATTTATTTTGTTAATTTAAAACCCTTATTAAAAAGGGTATTTTTTAAATATTTTGTTTATGGCCTTAAAAGGCCAAAAGAAATTGTTCAACAAACACCACTAACAAACATATATAAAGAGTTTAAAAAAGGGGGGACCCACAGGCCGAGCCCCCATATAGCCATATAAAGTTATTTCTGCAGAGGAGTAGACGGATCACCACCACCAGAGTCAGGAAGAGCGCCACCAGGACCGGGAAGAGAGGCATCCACAAGAGATGAAGAGGAAGTCGGAGGAACAATAGAAGAGCTCGGAGCGTCCTTAGAACGATGAGGGGACTCAATAATCCTCTGCCCCCGAGTCTTCAATTCTGACTCGGAAACGATTACGGGGGCAGGAGGATCCACAATGGCACCATCAATGACGACTTTATCCGGATCTAAAGGAGAAAAGTCCAAGTCAGGGGCAATGACTCCGACCTGCTCCTTGAAAATCCTCCAAGCCTCCTCGGCGCCATCAGCAATAGAGTCCTCCAACTCGGCATATGCATTTCGAGAATTCAGCAGATCCTTCCTCACAGACACAAGATCTTGAAATAAACTCTGGTAACTCTCCTGTGCTGTTTTCTTCAAACCCGCCTCCATGTTGCATTGGGCTTGCAACTTACTCTCCTTCTCCCGAAGGCTATCTCTCTCCGCCCTCAGCTTGGCGACTTCCTCCTTCAACTCCCTCTCATGCTCTTGATAAGAAAGAAGCCTTCCTTCCAGCTCCTCAACCTTCGAGGTTAACCCCAAAAAACTGAGAGGAGTCTTCTCAAAAATATCCAAGAGCTTGCCACAAACACTTGCCGCTCTGAAACTCTCCTTAGCCAGAGTGGTAAGGTGGTTCCGAACAGAGACATCATCCATACTTATATGAGGATAGATGTTCTTTCGGACAAATGCAAGAGCATCTGCCTTAACCCCACTATCAAAAGAAGAGCCAGACTCTAAAGTCTTGCGCTTCTTCTTCTCCGGCTCAGAAAGAAGTCGGGCGGAGGGGAGCGGCCGAGACAAAACTGAAGAAGAAATCACAATGGGCTGGGAAGGAGTTCCCGTGTTCTGGGGAGGAGGAGGAGGAGGAGAGATGATCGCCCTGGTGCCACCAGTCCTAGCCCGAGATCTTGCCTTAGCCTCCTGAACTCTTTGGTAAGACTCCTGAGCATTCTTCCTCGCCATATCTGCAAAAGAAACAATTAGCAAAAACAATAAGTCGTCAAACCCCAAAGTCGGCAGATACAAGTCGGAAATAAGAAATATATATACATATATATAAACTACCTAGTTGCGACCGAACAAAAGTCGGCGATCCCTGGAGAAACTTTCTAGTATCCAAGTATGGGGCCCTCCCCCACACTTCTCGGAGAAACCCCACAATGGCCGCCTCCACCTCGTCTAGGTCGTCCAGACTGTATTTCTCACAGGGGGAGGCCTCCAACCAATACAAGGGAAAACGAGGGGAAGAATTCTCATCTAAGAAAAAGGGGTGGTGACCCTCTACAGCTTGAACTTTGAAAAAATAATTTTTGAAGTCGTGGAAGGATTCGTCAAAAAGGGTGAAAATTCTCCGACCTTGTATGGCTCGGAAGGACACCCATTGCTGCTTGTTATTTAGCCCACTGAAGGGCTTAGTCATATGAAAAAGATAGAAGAAAATCCTCAAAGAGGTCGGAAAGTCCAAAGCGTGACTAATAACTTGGTAAATTTTCAGAAAACCCCAAGAATTGGGGTGAAGTTGGGTAGGGGCAACTCGACAGTGGTGCAAAACAGCCATTTTAAATTCAAAAAATGGAAGAAAAACACCCAAACGGGTAATCATGCTCTCATACATATAGAAAAAATGAGGGACCTCCTCGGAACCCCTCCTAAAACAAACCCGATCTTCCAGACCCGGGGCCACCAACTCATACTTGGGCTCATCCTCCTCAAAAGTACAAATGCGGTGATGAGTGCGAAGATGGGTGATGAACTCGGCATCAACCAAGGGTTCCTCCCCCAGGACCGTAACATCAACCCATTGAGCAAGAACTTCTACAGAAGACATTTTTCTAAAAATACGATGAAAACCTACAAAGGAAAAAGAAAAAGAATAAAAAACGAGAGTCCCTAAGGGGATACGAAACTTAACAGAAGCCTACAACGTCACTTCTCCCTCTCCAAAGAAAATAAAAAGCATGCAAGCAAAAGCGATTAACAAAGGGAGAGAAAAAAGAATCAACCTTTGCCGGAAAAAGGTAGGAGAAGATGAAAGCCTTCAACGAAAGAAGTCCCACAAACTGATATGAAAATGCTTCACGGATGAAAGGGAAAAATTTGAAAGATCGAAGAAACGAAACAATGAAAGAGAGAGAAATTATTTATAAGCACGTTAGGGGCATAATGGTAAAAGCAGGGCAGTCATTAATGAGAATGCACCGTTACCAAGGCCATCAATCCCTACGCACATCCCTAACGGACACGACGCTTGATTAGACGTAACTGTCAGTGTAAAACCCGGTTAATTAACGGCTAATTAACCCATAAATGAGAATTTATTCTAGAAAGCCTAAAATGTGATTTTTATGGCTAAATGTGATAGAGGAGACTGAGACGAGAATTTTGGTACCAATTTTATAGAATTCGGACCAAGATTGGACCGAACGGGCCAAACCGGGCCAACCGGACCCAAAGTGGGCCCTTGGCCCAACATAACTAAACCAAAACCCTAGTTTTCAGCACTCTCTCTCCTCACTTGTTACACACACACGCTGAAATTAGAGAGAAAGGGGGAGAAGAACACTCTCTCAACTTCTACCTCTCACTTGATCTTCAAACCACCATAACTTTTGATCTAGAGCTCCGATTGCCGCTCCGTTTGTGGCCACGCGTTCACCGCGGAGAGCTCTACAAAACTCATACAATTAATCTTGAGGTAAGCCACGTGTTTCTGTTCGAAATTCCAGCCCTTATTTTCGAGTTTCATGGGTAAAATGTTGAGATTTTGGGTTCTTTGATGATTATAGGACCCAACTCTCTTGAAGGAGAAGGTTAATCTTGTCTCCTTGGACCTTGGGTGTGGTAAGATTCTCAACCCTAGTGTAATTTTGTTGTTCTATGATGTTTGGGTTTTGAGATGTTGTGTATGGGTATGATGGTTGTGGCTTAGGTTGTGTATATGTGAATTTTGGAGCTTGATTGGTGACTTTGAAAAGTTTGGAAAGGGTTTGGTGGTGAAAAATCTATTCTTGGAGGTGTTGAGGCCTTGAGAGCTTGTGGATAAGTGGTTTGGAAGTGCTCCGGTGGAGCTTGGGAAATTCGGCTAAGGTATGGTTTCGGTTTCCCGTATCTAATATGTAATGTGGTAGGAAATACTTAGGCTAGAGGCCCTAAGATAGGCATTGAATTGTTGATGTTGTTGAATGATTGAGATGTATGATGTGGTCATCTATGTGATGATGATTATTGATGCCTTGGTGGTATGATGTATGAGAAATATGCATGTTGTGATATATGCTTGATGATTGGTTATAGTTGAATTGTGGGTTGAACCATGTTGATGGTGAGTATGATATTGATTATGTACAATGATGGTTTATTGGAATTGATGTTGTTGAGAATTGGCATGAGGAATAGTATATGATATGTCAATATGTTTGAGTTTGAGCCACTTGGGTGAAGTGGGGTAAAATGATGAGATAGTGATTTTGGTAAATTGTGGTAGTGTGTCAATGTGTGAGTTGAGGAGGCTTGATGTTGAATTTGATATATTTTGATTGATTTCAAAGAAAAGGGATGAACTTGGCATGTTTTGATTGGTTTTGAAAAGAGTTGAAAATGGCTTGTTTTGAAAATGGCATATTGTGGTTTTGTATGAAAATATAGTTTTTGGGCACACTTTGGCGGGACATAACTTGGACTACGGATCTCCGTTTTGTTCCAAATCTGTTTAGAAATGAAATTGGATCCGGGATGTCCATGCCGTTCGAAGAACGGGTGAAAAACGATTTAAAATGAGGAAGTTATGTCCGTTGGAGGATTGGGGTGTAAATCTGTGAATTCTGCAGCTTTTAACTTAGAAAATTTTTAGCAGAAGGACCCCTTGCGCGTGGGCGCACCTGGCGCGTGCGCGCCGTTCTTCCGAAAAGTGCCATCCACGCGTGCGCATGATGTGCGCGGGCGCGCCGATTGTGCTGCACCCAATGCCCAGCCATTTTCCAGAGAGTTATGCCAGAACTGTGCCAGTGTTGTGCCTGGGGCACGAGAACACCCGCGCGTGCGCGTGATTGACGCATGCGCGTCGATTGGCAAATCTTTAATCCACGCGTTAGCGTGCATGACGCTTGCGCGTCGATGAGTTTTTGAGGCCATCCACGCGTGCGCGTGGAGTGCGCGTACGCGTGGCCCTGTTTTCATCCCAAAGTTGATTTTTGAGTTTTAAAAGCCAAATCTCATACTTCTAAGCCTCCAATCTCACCATTTATGTCTTAAATCATTATGACATGCCTAGCTATTAAAAATGGGCTAGTGAATGAGGTAACTTGCGAGTGAAGCAAGGAAAAAAATGAATGATCAATGAGGATCAAAGATGATTATGTGAGATGTGGAGGATGGTGGTGGAAGTGCTTGATATGCCATGGGCCGAAAGGCTGTAATTGTTAATGAAATGGCTGGTTATGGATTTAACCGTGAGCCGGAATAGCTGTGTATGCTATGTATATTGGCTGGTTATGGATTTAACCGTGAGCCGGAATAGCTGTGTATGCTATGAATATTGGCTGGTTCTGGACTGAACCGTGAGCCGGATGGCTGATATGGATGTTGATCCATGGATGAGGATTCATGCATATTTATGCTGAATTATTGATAATTGTGATTTGCACTTCCACTATCTGAGATACGAGTTTCCCTGGGTAGTAGCAGTGGCTAGCCACCACGTGCTCCAGGTTGAGACTTGATACTCTGGTGACCCTATGTCGTAAGTGTGGCCGGGCACTGTGAAAGACCCGGATGAGCTCGCCCCCGAAATATTCACCAGTGAGGGTGATGGATATGGATCATGTTTATGATCAAGTTTATAACGAGTATAACTCGAGTTGGGGATGCGCGACAGAGGGACAGTCCAATGGTTAGCGACCAGGACTTGTCGGGTTGGCTCTATAACCGACAAGATGATATCATCGGCCACTAGGGACAGGCATTCATCATATGCATACTATGTGAATTGTTTGAGATTGCCTATTTGACTGCATAGTACTTGCTAATTGTCTAAATATCTTAACTGCTCCTATTTGTATATTCTTTGTCTGATATAATTGTGTTTGCTATAATATACTCCTGCTGGTGGTTGGGAGATTTGAAGGAATTGGAAAGGGAAGTATTAGTTAGACTGAAGAATCTTTAGTCAGATGCCCTTATATGGTTTAACTTGTTTATAAGCTTTGATATTATTTGGAGGAAGTTCTAGGATTGCCTTTGGCTTTCCTCTATTATTATGTATTATATATGTGGAAGCTGTTACCATGCTGGGGACCTCTGGTTCTCACCCATGCGGATTTTGTGGTTTTCAGATGCAGGACGTACGGTTTCCCGCTGAGGCATGCTGGAGACTTCTAGATTTGCGAAGATTCCTTGTTCTTGGGGACTATGTTTTGGTTTATACGTTTTGCTTAGATACTTTTATCTCCATTAAATAATACAAACTGTGATGACTCCTCTTATGGGAGATTTTGGAGAATAGGTTTTATGTATTTGTGTCCCTTTGGGTTTTCCTTTGGGGTTTTCCTTATTTTATCATATGTATATATTTCTATGCTCGGACCGGTTATCTTTGCAGCAGGATCTTAAGTCTTGATATTCCTGTTTTTGACACTCCTTTGTATATATATAATCTCGCGTTGGTTATCCATGTTCGTTACGTTATCGATCGGAGTGTTGCGCTTTTGAGTTGCGATTTTTGTTTACCCCTTTTTCTACAAAGGCTCCTAGTTATAATCAATCATTCATACTACTATACGTACTAAATTTTTATTTTTAGAGGTCGTAATACCTTGCCATCTCTGAATTATGACTTAAGCATAAGGCTCTGTATGGTAGGATGTTACAGTCAGAACCAAAAGGCTACGAAAAGTCACGTCGTTTCAGACCATCACGTCGGTCCTCCTACAAGTCGACTACGACCCCGAGTAGAATACTCGAACCCAAATCTTAAAAAGAAAATTGGGCTCAAGTAGGGGCACTGTTAATACCCTGACCTAATAATAAAGGCCCAGGATCAAGCAAAAGGTCCAATCCAAAGGGTTGGACCTCACCCAATACCAACCTTCGTCTTATGAAGTCGGTACTCACCACGACTTGCTCTAAAGAAGTCGGGTACGAGGGTTAACTGGCAGATAAACACTCATTCAAATGAGTAACTGCCCCAAGAATCTCTCTAACCACTTCACAGAGCCATATCTTAACCTCCCTAAGATAAAGGGACGGTTAACACCCTAAAAAGGTGGCACTACTCCAACGGTGGTTATTGGTTCACCACTATAAATACGCTGACACCCCTCAGGTATCTCTAAGTCCCAATACATTCTAAACCTGCTAACACCCTTGCTGACTTAGGCATCGGAGTGTCTTTGCAGGTACCACCCCCCATTCCTTCACGAGCACAAGTCGGACGGAGGCCCCCGAGTTACAGATCCACTTGACAGCCTCCTCCTTCATACGTTTGGGCCAACCAACACCATCCAGCCCACCAATCTCCGGTTACCCATCGTAACAACTCTTATTATTCTATTCAGCTTACATTTTCAAGAAAAGTCTTAACAATACCAATGCAGTTAGTTTTATTTTATTATATTTAACAATATAAGACACTAATAATATTATTCTGTAGACATTAATGGGTGATTACTTCTAAACTAACCACTTGTCCAGTGTACCAAATAAATTGCTTATACATGTTGGTTTAAATTTGCATATTACTAATCCATGACTAGTTAACACACTCATACCCTCCATACAAAGATGAACATCTAAATCATATATAAATAAGCATCCGTGATGATCAATTCACCGAACCATTCTCACCTTATTAGACTGTTGACCGTCGGCGACAAAATGGTCTGGAGCTTCTTCAAGTGGTTTCGATGGATTGTGGTCAATAATGGATGATGGAACATGACACGGAGACTGCACGACCCTACACGCCATTTACAAACTAGCATGCCGCGATGGACGTATCAAAGGAGAGACACTATTAACTCCTTTATCTTGTATGGTGAATAAACCGAATAGATCACGGAAGGAGCCACACGCTCGGAAGGACGTGATGCAGTGCCGCCAGAAGGAGCCACACGCTTGGAATGCGCTCCTGGGCGTTCACCAGTGCGGACCTCGACTTCTCCCGAAGAGACTTCAGGTGATCACACACGAGCCAGTGAGAAGATGAGATAGTAACGTCGACGAGAGGGGTTGCGTTCTTGCTTCTGTCGGCGCCGTTCAAATAGAAATGATCATGGTTCATGTTTTCGTCAAATTGAATCCTAATTTTTTTAACCATTCAAATTAGCAAATCTTCATAGTTAATGATTGTAACCATAATTCAATTTTAATTTCAATTAAATCCTCATTACCTATAATTTAATTTTAATTTCAATTACACCCTATTATATGCATTGTATAATAAAAATATTGGTTCCTCATACTTTTCTTTTAAAAAAAATATTAGTTATCTAATATTTCTGTTTTAAATTTAAATAGAAGCGATGAGCATGATATTAATAAGTTAAATTATACTACATGTATAATAAAATCAGTTATTAAAGTTAATTATTAGTATAAAATATATGTTAAAATATAAATATATATTAAAAATAAATTAAATCTCATATATATTTATACATAAATATAATATTAGTAATTGATTTTAGTAACTGATTTTAGTGTAGGAATAATATTTTTATAATTAACTATAACTCTGCATGAGGCACTGTGAACTTTTCCAGTCGGCTAGGTGGATTCACCCCACTCTTACAAGAAACGTTAACGCGTAGCTAGGAAATTGACGATGGAATTGACTCCCAACGCATTTTGTAGACTTTGAACCAAATTAAATACGAGGGAATATCCATTCAATCCATTTTTATTAAACATCAATTCATCACTAAGCAACACGAACAACAAACCTAGAAAATTCTAACAAAAAGAACCCCACCACTTGTTTTGAAATAATTCTATCTTATTTCTGTCTAGAATTCTAGCTAATACTTTCTCAATTATAGAAGTAGGAGAACAAATAAAGTAATATTATTAAATTTTGAATTAATATTCAAATCAGTGTTTATCTATTTATTTATTGAAAATAATGTGATTTTTGAGAAAACAAAAACGTTAAATTAATCTTTAACTATTTCTTATGTGATATATATATATATAAAATACTAAATCGGTATTAGAAAGATTTTCACATTAACAAATAGAATTTGACTTTTTTTTTGTAAAATAATTTCTGAATGATTTTATAATTTGGCAAGCATTCTCATGAACTCGCCAGAACACATCTTCAAGGAGAACGATGCTAAGGTAAAATTTTTAATTAATTAATCCAGTCCACCCTAAAAAATTCTCCTAACCTTAATTTTTTCCTTTTTTTTTTCCAATGCACTCTCTCACTCTCTCACTCTAAAATGGCGCCTCAACTTTTTCACTCTCTGTCGCTGACACCGCACCGTCACCAGGTCCTCTACGTCCGCCAGCCATCTCGTCGCCGACACTGCACGGTCATCGGGTCCTCTCCGTCCGCTAGCCGTCTCATAACCGGGTCCTCCAGTTCTTGTGTCGTCTGTTGTCTCCATTTGCGTCGCGTTATCCCTGCACTTCGTTTCCGCATCTTTTCTGTCTGTGTTGAAGCTACTGTCTTGGTTCCGTTATGGCTCGTCTTCTCTACCTGCGCCTCTGCTTCTGCGTGCCGTCTTTCTGCCCTCTCAAGTTTATCTTTGCGAGTCTGTCTCTCAAGTATTGTTGATTTGTCTCCGTGATTTCGTCTCTCTCATTGAATCAATCTACTTTCTCCTTGATTCTCTTTCTCTGATTTTTTTTATGAATGTTGTGGTTTTAATACTAAAATTGATTGCTTGATTGGATTTAAATTTGAATATAGATTTTGATATTATTATGTTTGCGTTTATTAGTATAGTTCTAAAAGAATGCGTTGGGAAGGGGGATCGTTTGCTGGATTAGGGTTTAAGAAAAAATTTTTAGGTTTGGGACAACTCATGATTGAGGGAGTGTGCTGGGGAGGGAGGGGATTAGGTTCCAAAAATGGGGGTTTGGTGTCTTGATTTTCTAGGTTAGATTGAGTTGTTTAATTAAAATTCTAATTAGGTATATACATTAACAAGGCTGCCATCTTAACAAAATACAGTGGCCAACTCAATAACATTTTCGTTAGAGATGTACTTTGACAAATTTAGGAATATGTTTATCAAATTTTAAAATTATTCAAGTACTATTTTATTATTAACAAAAATCAAATACTATTTTATCAGTATCAAAATCTTTCGAATACCAATTTAATATTTACCTATATATATCCTATTAATAACATCATTTTAGGTATTAAGTAAAGACTATCAATCTCTAAATAAGAGTCATTTTAGGTCGTTTAACAAAATGGATAGAAAGCAAATTGAATATATATTTTCTTATATTTTTCATGTCTGTCAGACTGTCACTCAGTCCTCTTATTAACGGTAAATTATTGGTTTTAGGGAGAGAATAAAGAAAGAAACGACAACCGTACATGCATGCAAAACATGCATGAATCAAAAATAAAATTGGTGTACATGCATTGTGGTCAATAGTAGTGTTTTGATTAAAGAAATGCCTGTCATGAGAGTGTTGGTACAGATATGGTACCACTTAATAAGGTAACGTTGGACCATTGGTACAGATATCTTGCCACTACTTACACCAATGGATCTCAAGTCTCAACAATGAAAGACGGTTATTACTCGTATTGTAAAATTAATACATAAAATGTAAACTATTATTAAAGTAATTGTTATATATGATGTCTAAAATGGTATATAATTTATCAAAATAAAATTAATAATTAATATTTAGTTTAAAAATTATAAAAATAAATAATTTTAAAAAATTTGCTATAAAAGAGAAATTAAGTAAAATTTAAACATTAACTCATAAATTCTAAAGAATTGGCCTATATTATTAAATTTAGTAGAAATTTAGTAAAATTAATTTATTTACTCAAAAATATAATATTAAAAAATTTTAAAAATTAAATTAAGATTCTAACTATATACAAATTTTACATAGATTAAAATGTGTAAGTCATATGTATATGTTTGTCATTTGGAATATTTAAACATAAAAATGGAGAGATGTGTCATGAAATTATATATTTTAAAATTTAAATTGATAGGAGGAGATAATATAAATAGTTATATTCCTAACAATGATAAAAAAAGATAATATAAATAGTTATATCTCTAACAAATCAAATGCTTAAAGTGTACACAATAATTTTGTTTTGCGTTTTATTCTATCCTTTTTCCTTTGTTCTCTACAAATAAAAATATTTTTTTTATTTCAATATTTTTTTCATTATAATAAAATTGTGTCTCTTTTCTTCTCATCGCAATCATAGTGAATAACGGCCAAAAATACATATATATAAGTAAAATGGTATATATATCTTAGTTCTCCAATCTTCTCATTTTTTTTTTCATCCAAAAAAGCTCATAAATATAGCTGACTTTAACACTTAACACTGCATTCAATATTTATTTGTTAATCACATATATATGGTTTATCCATATGGAAAAGATATTTTCGTTTATGATATTTTTAATATCTCAATTATTTTTCTAGGTCATATTTAAATGGCTACCATATGTTTCCTTTTGATATTTATTTCATTCTTAATTGTGTATACAGGCAGCATTATTTGTAAAAGGACGTCCGATATATTAATAATAGCTTATGAAATGCACCCAAAAGAAAAAACAAAAAAAAAAGAGAAAATATATAGACTTGTACGAATATCATCACTATGATAATAATAATAATAATAATAATAAAATAGAAAATGTGTAACTGTACTAAATTATTAAAGGAACAAAAGACTCTAGTTTGATTTTCCGGTAGAAGTAGAACCATCTGTTTAGAAGTATAAATCTTATTATGCTAAAAGAAACTAGTCTTGATCTCATTTTCATTCTAATAGAAAGAATGAAACATTACTATTATAATTCGTCCATTTCTTAAGAATATAGTTCCAATCTAGATAGTTTATAAACATGAAACAAATCTCATCTAACTATTTTTTGGAATTAAGTTAAGCACACTCAATCATACCTCATTCTACTATTGTTGGACCACTCATTTAAAATCATTCCAAAATGCTCTTTTATAAAGAGATTTTTTTTTTGGATAAATGAATTACCAAACTTAAAATGTGTAAGATACAAAATTTAAAAAGAAATTAAAGAAATATAAAACTACAGACAAAGTTCGAATCACATAATCCATTACCACTCTAAATCTTGAAATTTTGTTAATATTTTTTCAATCTCGCTAGATAACCAACAACAAACTAACAAATATTTTTAAATTGTACTCCATATTAATTAATTGTCATTAATTAGTAATTATTTAAATTTTATTTTAAAAAATATAAAATTATTAATTATTAATTATAGTTGTTTAAAATTGACTAGTTAAAAATTGTTTATTTATATAATTTTTTATTTTTTTTCATTCAAATAATAATAATAATAATAATAATAATAATAATAATAATAAATAGCTTTCAATTTTGAATATACCCATTGTTGTCAAGGTATCCCATTAAATCAAGAAGGAAAAAGATTTTAGGGATCCAACTGGGCTCAGAATGAATTGGAGTAAGCAAATAGTTAGGAGATTTACACATACGTGGTCCATATTCTACATGGAGTCCTACATTGTTCCTCATATGTATTCATCGCACTTTCGTGGAAGATGGTGTTCAGATAAAAACAAAATGGGTGCAGTTCACATCACATGATGATGCCTAAAGGCAAGTCACAATCATTCACATAAATCAAAACAAATAAATAATGTCCTTGTTGTTTTGCTAAATATATTTTCTGAACCACAAATAATCATATCAATTATAATAATTGCTTATTATTTCTGAAAATTAAAATATCAATCACATATATAAGAGAACAAATTAATAAAAGCAAAACAAACAGAGAAATTAATAAAAACTATTAACATTAACTCTTTATTGTAATAATATATATCCTTTATTGATTTCTGTTTGCTTCAACTCCATACATGGTCGTATTAGCTAAAATATCGATTTAATTTTAAAAAAATTTTTGTATTATGATTTTAAATGAGTTGATAAATTTTATAAAGAATTTATTAATTCAAAATATTTTAGAATTAAATCTCTTAACGTGTTACAATTTCATATTTCATGTATTTAATTTACTTTTTTTATTTTACGTAAAGTTTTGATTTTTTTTTTCTACTTTGTAGTGCCCACATGGTATTTAATTAGAGTAATGATATATTTTTCTGAGTTTCTTTTAATTGATGAAAATAATGTTATCATAAAAATGGCTAAGGTACAGTTTATTGAAGTTTTAAAAACATTACTAGCTACATTTTAATGATTTCAAAAAAGAAAATAAAAAATTAAATTTTAATTAGCTAATTTTAGAGTTTAGACTTATAATTTATGATTTGAAGTCAATGATTTATAATTTAAGATCTACAATTTAAGATAAATAAAAAAATAAAAAAATTAACTAATATTGACTAAAAAATTAGTTTTCTAATATTACTCTTTTGGATATATAAAAAAATTCTAACTAAAAGTTACAAGTAGTTAAACATACATAAGATCTTTAGAGCTTTATCTTCAGGTGTGTGATATAGCTGAAACCCACTTCAAATAATTTGAATTTGTCAATGTAATTTTTAAATTATAGGGGGTTGATTGACTTGGCTGTTTAAGTATTTAAGCTTGTTTTATTATCTTTTAATTTGTTTGTATCTTTAATTAATTTAAATTTGTGATGTAATTAACTACATAGCTTCTTGTATGTTCTGAGGATCATCTACTATCCTTAGCCACGTGGTTCGTGGAATTCTTTTTAATTATTGTTTATTATCTTCTAGGGGGAAAATAATTTTTAGGAACGAGCTAGAAAGTGTTACGCATCAATTAATTAAAATTTAGTCAATATTTAATTATTAAAAAATATAATTTTATACTATTAAATATAATTTTATATTATTAAAAATATTAATAATAATTAATTGATAATTATAAATCGGAAAATGTGCTAACCTCTTAATATTCCTGTTTGAAAGCAACTTTTTGTTCCAAGAACAAGCATCTCATGCAAAAATAGCATTCTTAGAAAAATTGTGTATTTATCCAAGATTTATGAACAAGTTGATATTATCATCAATCATGCATAATGCATATATCTGAAATCAACAATAATATTTAATTAATTTTAATTTTAAAGATTAAATTTTAAATATTATATTCTGATAATATAAAAATAAATTATTCATTTAGAAATTATTTAAGGAAATCACTTTATTTCATAAATTAAAATTATTAGAAAATTATATTAATTTTTATTTTAACTTTATGTAGATAACAAAAACGTAACAACCTCATCGAATCACAGTGAAATTGTTTCTTTCATGTTTATTAATTTATTCATCAAATTTAATTAAAATAGACCAATTATGTAAATGAAAAATTAATTATTTTATCTTGTGATAGACATGTTAAAAAGTATATTACTGTTTTAGTTTTTAACATTAGTTAAGTTTTATTTTTGTTTCTATTGTTTAAAATATTATTTTTTTTCAAACGTTTTATTTAGTCATATTATTATCCTCTTATAAAATTAAAATTTTTTTTAAAAATATATTTTTTCTCTATTAATATCTTTTTGTTTCTCTTATTCTCTTACTATTTT
Source organism: Arachis stenosperma (assembly GCF_014773155.1). Taxonomy (NCBI): domain Eukaryota; kingdom Viridiplantae; phylum Streptophyta; class Magnoliopsida; order Fabales; family Fabaceae; genus Arachis; species Arachis stenosperma. Next base: position 127,987,946 of record NC_080380.1, read on the forward strand.
ACTCTCAAAAAATAAAATTATTATGTACGGCTATCTAGAAGAAGATAATAATAAAAGAAATTAATATTTTTTAAAAAAATATTTAATTAAAAGGATCAAAATATAACAAAATAAAATATTTAAAACAAAAATAAAATAGTTCAAATTTTATGGATAAAATTTGAATTTAGTTTAATTCCAATATTAGAAACTAAAATAGTATTTGTCTATGATAAAAGATGGAGGGCTGTTACACATACAAGCCTTTTTGGCTTACAAGCTATACAAGTTGGTCCAAGTCCAAGAAAAAATACGCGCACCACTTTTTTAAAATCGAGTGTCCAACGCACGTGTTCATTATGACGTACTCTTCCTCTTCTTCCTCGATCAAAACGCAAACCGTCAAGATTTAAGCGACATTCGAAACGAAAGACACGTTCCAACTTCTCGCAAAGAGTAGAAGAAATCAAGAAGAAAATATACAAATCTCCATAAGAAATCACCAGAAAAAACGAAGAAACATTATTCAAGGTACTGTTTTACTGTTCTTCTAGATTTTTTTAGATTGTTTTTGCCATGTGCCTCATCCTTAACCAGCAAAACTTTAAAAGATTTCAAGAAGAAATATACTGTCTCCCCCATGTTTTGGGTGTATTTTTTAAATTCTTTGGGTGTATTTCTGTAATCGTTTGGGTGTATTACTGTAATCCTTTCTGTAACCGTTTGGATGTATTTCTGTAATCGTTTGGGTGTATTTCTGAAGTTTCATTAATTTCAAAATAATTTCAAAACTTGATTTTAGAAACCATGAAAATCGAAAAAAAAAAAACGAAGCAAGAAGGAGATCCAACAAATTTGGCAAGAAATTCGAAAAAAGAAACAAATCTTTTGAAAAATAGAAGTTATATATTTGCGCGTTAATTGATTTGAATTGATTTAAAAGTCTGTTAAAGATACACGTAACATAAATAGCGCATTTAGTGGGTTTTGTTTTCTTCAGACTTGTAAAGCTTGTAAACACAAAACATTTGTATGTAGAGATTAATCTTAAAAGATGATGCTCTCCATATATATGGTGCTTTTAAGACGAGTTTTGCTACCTGTATTTTACTAGAGACATCTATAATCTATTTAACTATAGAATAGTCTTCACAAACTTTATATGATAAAATATGATGATCTCCATAATCTCTTGACTTCATTGCATTGCATGGCACGCATGAACAATGCCGACAACTTAACCTAATGATTATACAGCATCATTGACGTGGACTAATTAATTTTAATCAGGTTAAAACAAAAAAGTAGAAGAATTAAGGGAATTCTGACTTTACTTAACGCCCCATTCTACAACCGAAGAGCTAACCTCTTCTTGATCAAGGGTCGTATAATTATGTGTGTTTAGACCCATGCATCGTCTTTAATATTCATCACTCAATTTGACCCCAAATACTTATATTCTATGCATGATATTTCGTTGAGTTATTCTCTCCGCGTATTATATATTTTGAATATAATATTTATCTGACAAGCATATTTTATATGTTTAACTATATTTTAATAAAAAATAAAAAATATTTTATTAAATATATTTAAATATATTTAAATATTATTATGTATTAATATATTAAATTTTATTTTTAATATTTATTTTTAAAATAAGTTTTAAAAATAATATGTATTATTTATTAAACCAAAAAATTATTTTAAATATTTTATATAATTAAAAACGACATTAAATGCAGTTAAAATATTAATTTATATTTTAAAATTAATAAAATATTATTACAATTTATCTAAAAAATATTTTATATTTTACCATAAAATACTACTATGGTCCTTAACATATGAGACAAATCATAATCTAATTCTTAACGTTTTAAATGTCATATTTATGTCCCAAAAAATTTTAAACAATTTAATATTGTTCTATCGTTAAATTTGACAAAAATAATTAACAAAATAACTGACGTGGATATTAAAAACATTGTTGTTAAGTTATATCTTTTAAAAAAATATAAACAAAATTTTTTTGTGACACTTTTTCGTCGATCTCCTTCTTGTAAAAAAGATCTTAAATTCTATCAATTAATAATTAATACTCTAGAATAAAAAAAACGTTTATATTAGTAAATCAATTTTACTTATGCACCAAAATCAAATATTATTGGCTCTTTAATATGTTAATTATTCGTATCAAATTTAATTGTGTGATAACATTAAACACATTTAAAAGTTTTTGAGACTGACATAAAAAATTTGAGACTTTTTAAAAGAAATAAAATATTTAAAATTTAGTTATCAAATTAAAATTTAGTCTAAATATTAGGAACTAAAATAATATTTTATTCTATATATATATATATATATATATGTTATGTTCTTATATCTTATAAAAATTAAAATTTGTAAGTTTATAAGTCCCTTATTGTATTGTGTTTAGTGTCCGTGTAAGTATCATGCATGGTAGCTTATATCTGTATCTTTTTATAATTGATTGAATGTTAACAAATTTTACCAAATTAAATTACTTGTTACGTTAAGCGTGAAATGCGCAGTTCATGCTTTAAAGAAAACTGTTTCTTTGTGTTCGTAAACACGCTAGCTAGGTGTGATATTGATGGTAAAATACATGGTTGTAAACTAAAATTTATTATATTTGTGATCAATAATATATACAAGTAACTAAACAAACCCCTAATTCAAATGTATTTATAATCACTACATGAAGGTTCTATACGAAATACGTGTCTCACGCTCTATAGGATTGGTTTTGAAAAAGAAAAGAAAAAACAGCAAATAGTTAACATACCTTAATTTTGAAACTCTCAAAGTGAGCCGACTCATGTAATAATACTTAAATACAAACTAACGGGTTCTATTTTACTTACAAGTTAAATAAATTAGTGTTAACTTCATACATTTCAAATTGAGTTTATCAAACATAAATATAAAAAATGATTAAAGTGAGAATAAGATTTTTAAAAATTTTAAATTTAAATTAATTAATCTTTAAAAAAATATATCAATTTAGTCTTTTAATATAGTAAACGTAAATACATCACGTAAAATTTAAGTATGGTGTTTATTATCTGCTATGATGTATTTATTTATGAAAGATCGTCATGCAGATAATTAATAATTTTTGGAGTGAAATTTCACTTGTTTTAGTAAAATTTATGATAAATACAAAGTAATTGATAGATAAAAGTTATATGAAAAGTCAAAAGATAATAAATGTCTCGCTGTCTAAAACTACATCATTTCCATACTCGTGTGGTAGCAACAAAACATGTACATACCAATGTATATATAACGAAATGTCGAAATACATGAACAACTCTATTTTATTTTGTATTATTCATTGAGGGAAAGACATATATGTCTATTGTTTGTTATCATGGAAGACTTACTTTGTACTTTTTTAAAAAAAACTAGTTAGTTTGAAGTCGAAATCTTCGAAAATCTAATTATTATTTTATTTTATAAAAATTTTATTAATTTTTATTTAAACGTTTATTTAAGTGTCTTTTATCATTAGAGTTATTTTCAAAGTAATAAAGCAAATTAAATAAATTTGAGGCCTGAAAAGGGTTTTGTTACAAGTTTATAACCTCAAAATTTGATTTTGAATTATCAAGCTTACCTTAAAAAGTGAAAGTCATAATTCCAACGCCTCAAAAATAATAAAAGACTTAAACTAACGAAGTGTTGTTCAAAATATATATATATATATATATATATATATATATATATATATAATGTTTCATCAATTTAATTTTTAGATTTTTCTTCTTTTTCTTTATAAATATTTTCTCATCTTAGAAGTTTATTCTTAATTAATTGTCTGTAATTTATGTTATATTTATATATTATACACCAGATTACTATACGTATCTCAGAAATTTTAACACTTAATAAAATTCTGGAATTAGATCTCAAATTTTGTACATGTATCTGATCTCATATACACCATTTTAATACTCATTATACTTTGATCTAATAGTAATTGAAAACCTGTAATAAAAATATCTAAGATTCTTATATCTTTAAATTCTGAGTCAAGGCTTAATTAACTTTAGAATACTTAAAAAAACATAAAAATATTTTATATTGCGATGAATCTAAAGTAAAAAGTTTGTGAAGGCTATTCTAAATACTATCTTATAACATTGAATTATTATAGTGAAAATATCAATTATTGATAAAAATTGGATATAAACAAGTCTGGATCAAACTATTATATATTATAGCTTATTATCTTGTGAAAGCCTTTCATTCATTTATAGATTTTAAGTTCAATTTGACACCTTAGGAACAATTTTTCTAACTTCTATATTTTACTATTCAAGTCCAAATACTTGGTAAGTTTTTCAAGTTTATTATTTTTAGTTAAACTTCAAAATATATATATATTTTAAGTACAATTCAACTTCCCTTCTTTTGCATTCATTTTCAAGCATTTTACTTCCATCACTTTTAAGGAATCAAGTGACACTAAAAGTAAAACGAATTCTTAACGTTAGAATGTGATATAAATAGACAAAATTGGCGTTAATTATTTTTTATATGATGGATGAAATGGTATAATACATTGATATGAGTTAAAATGGGTGTATTTCACAAGGGTGATGTATAATATAAATCGTTACTCATGATTTGCATAACAAAAGAAATCGTTATTCACGATTTCATAAATCACATTTTTATAATTAAAAAATTAAAATCGTGACTCACGATTTCTTTTTTTTTTTTTCTTATCTGAAATCGTAACCTACGATTTCTATTAACTTTTTTTTTATTTTTTGTCTTATTTAAAATTGTTACTCACGATTTCTTTTATTCCATATCATTGCATTACATCAAAACATCATAATATTAATGAAAAATACCCATAACAACACAATATAAAAAAAATTAGCCACAAAATTGATCTTAAATATAAATAGTATTACCACTGCTTTAAAATAGATATTTTACCTATTTTGTTATCTATTGTTTCTTACGTTTTCAACCAAAATTTTTTGTTTAATTGTATTTTTGGTATTTTGTCTTTTAACAAAAAAAAAATGTGTTTTCTCTTCCTTTTGTTTTTTTGGGTTATCTAACTTGAGCTTCCTCTTTAGGTTTGGACATTTATAAGATATGATTTTAATGTTGGGTTTTTGCCTGCTTTTGTATTTGAAAATACTCATTTCTACTACGTCCAAATGTGTTTGGTAAGTTGGCCATGAATACATCATGGGAAGAATAGAATAAATTTGTACAAATGGGCTAAATTCTCTTTTCTTGTAAAAAGAAATGGCTCAACTTTTTGTTACGTTAGTATGGGTCAATTTGGTGGTCCTAGACATTTTTCCGGAAAAAAAAAACAAATTATACTAAAGTGTAAGCTAAATGAGGTCAACCAAAGTTATTTAAACAATAAATTTTAGATAAGAAATACGTATATAAAATTATTATAGTAAGGTTTGTGGGATTTCTTTTTAAATAAATAATTTAATTCTTTTATTTACTGAAATAGGTAATGTAAAGGCAATTTACATTTTTAAGTCTTATTACATATCTTGTTTATAGTGTAAATAAATTGATTATGCACGTATTTTGTTTACACTATAAACAAAATAAGATATGTAAGTTGATGAACGAGTTGCAGGTGCACATGTATTATGTAACAGAGCATATTTCATTTACATTGTAAAGAAGATGCGTGCATTATCAATTCGTTTATACTGCAAAACAAAATATATACAAATTAAAGGGCACACACACATATATAATTCGTTCACAGCACTTTTGAAGTATCATTTTCAAACGCTTTTCACGACCTTTCTCTTTCTTAGATATTTTTCTTGAGATATTTGAGATATTTTTACTCTATGGCATGCGTAGATGCAAGAAATGACGATATCAACCGTCTGAACGCGACATGGCATATCGCTAGAGTGATTACTTCCAGGTTAGTGTTGTTATGTTTTCTTTTGAATAAAAAACATATAATTATAGTTATTGTATTTTATAGATTAAATATGTATGACTAGAATATGTGTTGTGTTATGAACATAACTTAGGTTAGTTGTTTTTTAGTTTTTATTAGTTGTTGATATATATTTTGAGTAACTTGTCTTACTGAATATTAGATGGAATTTTTGTAGATAAGTATTTTAAATGTTTGATTTAGAAAATAAATGCATGACAATAGATTTACTGACATTTGAAATAGATTTTTAATCATTTTTATTTTTATTTTAATATTTATGCTAGGAATTAATTTAGTAATTTTAAAAAATATTAAAGTATCACATTTGAAATAATTGTTTATTACATTTTACTTTCTTTTATTCGTATTTTATATTCTTAATTCTATTTTAAAATATGTTACATATTAATTTATTTTTAATTTAACAGAGGCCTTACCTCCTACTTTTTATGCGAGTTAGGCACACTCTTACACCATTGGATGTTATTCTCTCTTACTTTAGGGAGGTTAGGTTTGGCAACATAGTGCAGTTCAAGGACTTTGTGTTTGACAAAATTCTGATTTTTACATTCGTAGAGTGTTAGCGTCCGAAGACCCATATACACTTGGGTTACTCACCAATGGAGAGCCAGTGGGTGGCTACTTGAGAAACTTTCAGATATGGTACCAGCATTCCGTTGTGGGAGTGGATAGAGGAACTCCTCGGTACCAAGCCTTCGCATGCTCAGCAGTAGGGGGCAAAGGAAGGCATCTTTTTCTATTAAGATGACATGGCATAGGAACAACATACCAGTTGGTGCAGATTCAGCCACTCTTCGACAGTACACAAGGTATTACATCTTATTATTGATCGAGAGTTACCTGATGACAGATAAGTTGAACAATTAGGTTCAGATCAGGTGGCTTCTCTTGTTGGCCGACTTTGATAGGTGTCGCAGTTTGTCTTGGGGATCTACCATGCTAGCATGGACGTATAACTTGTTGTGCTATGCAGCACATCAAACCACTATGGACATTGTTGGGTGCATGTCGCTGCTGATGTCATGGATATACCATCGATTTTTGACATGGTACCCACCCGATAGGCAGACACCGACCTTTTTGTTGGTCGTGAGGTATACGTTTGTTAGCTTCTCATGTGGTATTTCTTAGTAGTTAAATTTTTTTTTTTAATAGAGTCATGTATAACTTATTAGGTATAGCCTAGCAGAATAGGCACCACTTTAAGGATAGACTCTTTCGCTGGCGTCTTTGGTTGAACCAGTTGTCACTCGACGCGGTAAAAAAAACTGTTTCATTTTATAGTTTCTTGCATAACGTTAGTTGCATAATTTTATATCATGATTAAAATCTTCCAAATTAATTTGAAATTTCGGTTAAAGCCATATACTCACCCAACATTGCAGGCCATGATGCTAGGTGTAAGAACCGGAATAACCGCTTTAATGAAATAATAATTTTAATTGCCCGAAATAAGTTCGAAAATATAGAAGTATTTTTCTTAAAAAATAAAGGTAAAATTTGAATTCAATGAATTTTTCTGACTGGGAAAATGTATCTTTATGGAAATTTTTTTGTAAAAATGCGTACCGACACTTAACCCGATAGTGCCGGCTCTAGTCTGACTGGTAGCGCGTATTGAGAAAAATAAGATTTTAAAAATTGAATTTATTATTTTGAAAGGACAAAAATAATTTAGAATTGAAAACCGGGCACTAATCTTAAAGGTTTTGGCCCAAAGTGGACCAAACGGACCTAAAACGTTAATGGGTTGGACTGAACCCAAACCGGGTCCAAGGTCAAACATATATATGTATTTTAATGAGCTTTCAGCCCATTTTTTTGCCCTAAACTAAGAACAGGGCGCAGCTTTGAGAGAGAAGAAAGCCAAAGGGTTGGTCACTATTCACAACTACCTTCCGGTGACCATAACTTGAGCTACAGAGCTCCGATTGACGAGCTGTTTGCGGCCACGCGAAGTTCTTGTCGAGCGCTTCATTTCTATCTAAGCAAAGTTGGTAAGAACTCAAAACTCATGCTCCAGTTTCTTCCCTAATGGAATCTGCAAATTTACATTTGGTTTTTGAGTAAATTTTGTGGTTTTATTTGTTTAGGGATTATCTAACATAGGAATATTGTTGGATTTTGCCTCTAATCTCATTGGAATAGGTAAGTCTCTTCAAAACCCTTGTGGTTTAATGTTTTGGGTTAGTCTTAATGATATTTTTGTATGTTATATGATTTTAGATTAAGGTTTGATGTTTGTTGGAGTGAGCTTGATGGTTTTGGAGCCTTGAGTTTGAGCTTGGTATTTTGAGTTGCACAGGAATCGGTCAAGGTATGATTTCGGTTTTCTTTAGGTAATATATAATGTTTCTGGATATTTAGGCTAGTTGACTCTAAGATAGATTTGAATGATGTTGGTGCATGATTAATTATATGTGAATTTATGTTTGACGATGAGGAGGATAATATAGAGTGTTAGAATATGTGAATTATGAATAATGATAATAATAAGGATTTATGGTGAGATATGATGAGTAAAATTGTGCAAATTATTGTTAATTGAGATCTTGAGTTGAAAATTGTTGATTTCTGTTGAAGTATGGTGAAAGATTGAGTGAAATAGAGGTTGAGTTGATTGAAATGCAATAGAATGATAAAGTGTAGTGTGTGGTAGTGTTTTATGATGAATTGGGTATGTTTTGGTTTGTTTTGGTTATGGAATTTGGAAATTTGAGAACTTTGATATTTTTGTGTAAATTTTAATTTTTGGTAAACTTTGGCGGATCATAACTTGAACTCTAGACATTGAAATTGAATGATTTTTGTTTCAAATTAAAGATGATTTCAAGAGCTTTAAAATGATATAAAGTTTGAGAAAAACGAAGTTTTGTAGAGAAAATTATGAACATTTAAAGTTTGGGGTCTAAAACTGAAATTTCTACAACTTAACTTTTCTAGATTCTAATATACATACTTATGCAGCCCAGGTATGCGTACGCGAAATGGCCCAATTTTCGTGTATGCGTACACGGACGTATTGAATGCATACGCAGACGTACTTTTTTCATCGTGTGCGTACGCACGATAGGGGTGTACGTACGCACAACTCCTGTTTTGCTGAAAATGTGTTTTTCTATGCTTTTAAGGGTTCCCTAACTTTCCAAACTTCCATAACTTTTTTTAAGACTTGTGGCTAGTAATTAAACTCTAAAACTAGTGAAGATGAGATAGTAATTTGAATTGGTGATTTTCTTTTATATGAGTTTAGAGCCGGTGACTTAGGCTTTGGAAGGTTTGTAGAAGAGATTAGTGAATGTGGTGTAGTGAGGTATTTCTTTGACGAGACTTTGAGATTTTAAAATGATTATGTTGTATTTGAGGAACTTGAGATATTGATAATGGATGATGAGATTGGAACTTGAAAATGAATGATTATGGTTAATGGAATGAGTATGAATGGAAGTGTGCTATTAGCAGTGGCATCTGAGATGGATTATGTGATTGTGATATGCATTGTTCTCTGTCATAAGGACTGTGACAGTCTCCCGCTTATGTTCGGATGTGAGGGTTGTGGCAGTCTCCCGCTCACATGACATGCATTGTATTGGTAAGTCGCTATGCGTCTCGGGCAAGGGCTGTGGTAGTCTCCCGCTTGTCTGAAGTAGTGGTGCCAGTGTAGGGGCCAAGGCAGCCTCCTGCCTACGTTGAGATGTGAGGGCTGTGACAGTTTCGCACTCACATAACCTTTCTACTGCCAGAATGAACTCGAGCACTATAACCCAAAAGAGTGTACCTGCTATAATGTATATTACTTGTGTTTTATTTGCTTGCATTATCTGTGATTGTTTGGTGCTGAGGAGGTCAGATAGGCGGCAGCGATGGAATCGCGTGGAGGGTAGGTTGGTGAAGGCTTCGGGATATAGTAGTGTGACTCGTTTTAGTTAAAAATCTCCTAAGTTTAGATAATCCTGTTTATGATTTATGGTTTAAGTTATTTATTTTCGTTAAGCTTGAATATTTGTTTTCAATGTGAAGTTCTAGGATTGCCTCTGGTGTCCCGGAACCTTATATCTTACATATTGGGCAATGTTACCATACTAAGAACCTCCGATTCTCATACCATATATTGTTGTTGTTTTTCAGATGTAGGTCGCAACCCACTTTGGTGAGTTTGCGGATATGGTACAGAGGGGAGGATGATCTTCCTTATGTTTTATTTTACTTTACTTTCGTTGTAGTTATTCTCTCACCTTTTTGTATATTTAACGTTGTTGCCTTAGAGGCTTATTTGATAGATAAGTTGTATAAGCTGTTCTAAATCTCAAAACTCTGTTGTGTCTAGTGTAACTAGGCGGCCCAAACTCCACGGGCTACAACTAGAGTTCTTTTATTTATCATACTTATATATATATATATATATATATATATATATATATATATATATATATATATATATATATATATATATGTTTACTTTAATTATTACCTTGTGTATCCTAGAGCCATCTACAAGGTTTTATATGTATTAAGTCTTGTTCTGTTCGTGCCTACGTGTTTAGTTATCGTGCGTGAACGCTTCGAGTTTTGTGATTCTGCTTTATGCAAATTTGAGCTTTATTCTTTTATTGGACTTCTAGTTATATAAATTCTTGGATATATAAATTATATATTAAAAACTTTAGGACTGTTGTAGCACTTTGTTATCCTGTGCTTTACAGATAAAGGTAAGGCTTAGGGTAACAGGGTGTTACACCAGGCTGGCTGCGAAGTGACTGGGAGAGGCGGACATGGATGGCGTGTAGTTCCCATAGTCTGTTTCAATTATCTTGAGTTTCACCATGTTGACAAAGTGAAGTGCCAGTTCAATGGTCAGTAACCGGTTCTTAAAAATCCAGTCAATGTTGACAAATATGACTCCACCACAGACATGGAAGAGGACATGTGGTCCAGTGCAAATTTAATAGAGTGACGAAGATTCTGAATTCCCAAACCCTCGTAAGAGCCTTATTAGTAGAATATTTTGTTGAAAGACAATTTACAATGAGAATACTTAAAGCAATTTTGATTTCTCTTTAGAATAATTTTGTTAGAAAAATAAGTATTTATATATCTTTTTTATTAGCTTTTTATTTTAAAAAAATAATTTCATGACATGGTATCAGAATTTCTATAATTTAAAGGTTTAGAGTTCAATTCTTGTTGATCCAAAAAAAAAACAAAAACATATAAGGTAAATAAAAAAACTATAAAAAAACTCACATAAATCCAAAAAAAATTCTTGTTTGAAACAGTGACAAATCTAAAAAATTTTGTCAGTGGAAACAAAATATTCATAATATAATAATGATTTTTATAATTATACTATGATATTATAAAATATGATACTCTTCAAATTATTTAACCAACAAATTAAAACAACAAAATAACAATTCAAAATAATAACAAAAAATTTAGAATTCCATTCTTCTGGGTTTCATATTTTGAAAAGATTGAATAATCCTTTTTATTGTCAATACAATCAAATGTCTCTCTTTCTATATATGTCACTAAACAATCATTTAAATTCATCTCCCATACGGTTACGAAACCGAGTCTTAGCTTTATGGTGTTCATAGTAGTTGCTACGGACAAAACTAAAGCTAACTTCAAAATAATAAACAATATGGATAAATAATATTTTTTCGAGTCTCAACTACTTTCTGCGAAAGAGCACAAATTTCATTTAAGTTTGAGAATTGATCATCATAACGCACATCTAATATGAAGTTCTCAAGTTGACTATTAAGTGTCAAAATTTGAGTGGAAGAAAACTCTAATGGATAGAATTGAGCTAATTGGATCAACTTCTCCTTATCAAATGTAAAAAATGGGTGTCTTGGATTTAGACAAACCATACAAAGAAGCAATTCATTATTCACCTCTGTAAAATGATTACTGAGTTCTTGAAGTTATCTATCAACTACTTGATAGAATATATCTCAACTTGAAAATGATGCAAATTTGAAATCTTTTGAACTTTGCGTCTTGATCTTCCTTGTAGCACAAATATATCATCTATTTTAGAACAGTAATATTATGTTTGTCATAAAACAATGAGACTTCGTCAAGTAAAAGAGACCAACTATCATCTCTTATATTTTACAATCGTTGCTTAGACAGTTTAACCAATGTCATAGTATTTACAATGTCTTGATAATTCCTTTGTAATGCTTGAGATAATTTATAATTTATTAGTAACTCCCAAGATATTTTTCATTAAGTGTAAGTTGAAAATGAATTCAAAGAATTGAATGACATTCAATAAATGACATGCTTCAACTCTTTGTTCTGAATTATTTCCATCTTCCTTAACATATTCAAGAACATTGACCAAGGAAGGAAATAAAGAAATTAATCTAAGTATAATTCCAAAGTGTGAACCCATCTAGTGGCTCCAACTTTTTTTAAAGCTATTTCTTGATTCAAACCACGTCTACTAGAAATTTCTCTACTTTTTAATGCTTCAATTGTTTTAATCATCTGACTATCACGAAGCATATCTCTTGTTTACACGAAACTCCAACAATTTTGCACAAATTGGTTAATAAATTAAAAAGCAAAATAATTTCAACTTATTTTTTTGCAACCGTTACAAAAACTAACTAAAGTTGAGGGGCAAGGCAATGCACAGAAAGCATAAGAATTTTCTTTCGATATCAAAATTTTCAAAAAATTAAATTCTCCTTGCATGTTACTTGCACCATCATATCCTTGTCCACATACTCTTAATAAACATAAAATATATGTTTCTAATAATGGCTTCAATGCTAATTTTAGAGACAAAGCATTGGTATTAGAAATATGAATAAGACCAAGAAAATGCTTCCTAACCTGCCTTTCTTTATTCACATACCTTAAACAAATTGACATTTGCGTTTTAATAGAAATGTCGCGGGCTTCATTAACCAAAACAGCAAACAATTCATCCCTAAGATCATCAATAATAAATTTTGTCGTTTCACTCGTAGCAACTCTTACAATGTCTTTTTGAATTGAGGGTGCTATTAATAAGATTCCCACAAGCATGTTTGAAAGCACAACCAATCTCTTCATTATGATGCACAAGAAAGTTTAAAAGTTATAAAAAGTTTCTTGATTAACAGAATCATCTGTCTCATTATTACTACGAAAGGCCAATCTTTGTCGCAAAAAAAATCTAATACTATCAATGGTTGCTGTCAAGTAAATTTGATAATTCTTTTTAGCTTGCTTAGATTATTTTTCAATAGCAGCACTGATGTGTTGCTTTGACTTCATAAGTGCTTCACATTTTCTTCAAACTTGATTATGAGCACTATCATGAATCCCAATTTAAGTTTGTAGTCTCTTTCCTTTTTTTTTTCAATTTGAAAAGTCATTAGTTACAAAAGCATCATCACATTCAGTCTCGGATTTCATAAGATAACAACAAAGACAAAAAAACATCTTTTGACATACTATACGCTAACCAATTGTCATAGTCATCAAACCAATTAGGATTAAATCTTTGAAAAGAAGAACCACAAGCAGTTTGTGGAAAATCATGAGTCCTTGGTTGACAAAGACCTTTTTGTAAATATGCACATCTAATTTTGTCTCTATTATTCGGATGATAACTTGAAATCTTTGGTCATTGTCCTGGATTTTCTATAAGTCTCTCTACTTCAAATTCTAAAAATATCATTTTGTTAGAAGTGGTCGATGAATTATTTTGGGATCCAATCTCCATCTTTGATATTCTTTTGAAATATTTTTCCATTACTAAAAGGATAAATTTATAAGCCTAAGTTAATTGATTAATAAAAATATTTCACAATTCCATATAAATTTAAAAGTAAATATAAAATTATAAATACAAAACATAAACTAAACAATAAAAAAATACACAATAATATAATATCAAATTAATAATGTATATAGTCAAAAGAAATCCAAGAATGTAGATGTTGCACAACATTGTTCCTCATCTTATAGCATCTTCCAATAAAAAGATCCATTGTAAAAATTATTCAAATTAATTTTCAGCAACAACAAAGTGCAATATCCTAATTCAATTATACGTCAATATACACAAACATAAATCATCCAATTATTCAAACAACAGCAAATTCACAGTTTCACACCATCTTTATCAAAATCAAATTTTTATTCCAAAATAAGATAAAATCAAATTTTACTAAATAAAATACCAAATCAAAGCAATGAAGCAAGCAGATTAGTCATTAATAAATTTGTGAATGTACCAACTACTTGAGAAGGAAAAGCTGGAGGTGCGTGCGGCGGTACCTGAAGCTGTTGGAGCCTGGAAACTGGAGAGACGAGAGAGTCAGAGTCTCACAGATGTAGAGATGATGACAAAGTGTCGACACATTCAGAGACGATAAGTCGATGAGAGACAGACATAATGCACGAGAGACGATAATAGAGTGGGCCATCGGCAAGTGGCGATGGCGAGAGTGCGAGACCACAAGTCGCGAGAGACGATGACGGAGTCGGAGTGGTGACTGGTGGCGAGAGACAAAGGGAAACGTAGAAATAGAGAGCAAGTGAGCAGGCGAGCAGGACGAGTCCGGAGACAACAAGTCAGCGATCGACGAGCCAAACATGACATCGCGACAGTGACGCGGGGAGATGGGTGGTGAGCCAGCGATGGTGACTAACCTATTTTATTGAAAAGTACTCAGTAATTTTTTAAATTCTATTAAGAGCACTTGCCCTATTGAGTAGTAAATAAATCTGTCCTTGGTTTAAAGAAATACGTTAGAGAAATAATTATTTGTGTAATTTTTTTATTAGCTAAAATTTTTGAAAAAAGTGATATTATAAAAGAATCCAAAAAATCTGCGTATTGTTGACTGATGAGCGGATAATTTATACGCTTTTTGGCATAGTTTTTACATAGTTTTTAATGAGAGTAAGCTACTTTTAGGGATGTTTTCCTTAGTTTTTATGTTAAATTCACATTTCTGGACTTTACTATGAGTTTGTGTATTTTTCTGTGATTTCAGGTAAATTCTGACTGAAATTGAGGGATTTGAGCAAAATTCTGAAAAAGGCTGACAAAAGGACTGCTGATGCTGTTGGATTCTGACCTCCCTGCACTCGAAATAGATTTTCTGGAGCTACGGAACTCCAATTGGCGCGCTCTCAACGGCGTTGGAAAGTAGACATCCAGGGCTTTCCAGCAATATATAATAGTCCATACTTTATTCGAAGAATGACGACGTAACTTGGCGTTGAACGCCAAGTACATGCTGCGTCTGGAGTTTAAACGCCAGAAAAACGTCATGATCCGGAGTTGAACGCCCAAAACACGTCATAACTCAAAGTTCAACTCCAAGAAAAGCCTCAGCTCGTGGATTAATCAAGCTCAGCCCAAGCACACAAGTGGGCCCCGAAGTGGATTTGCATCATTTACCTACTCATGTAAACCCTAGTAGCTAGTCTAGTATATATAGGACATTTATCTATTGTATTAGACATCTTTTGACCATCTTCTGACCAATTTAATCTCTTTATCATTCGGTCACTTGATCAAGGAGAGGGCTGGCCATTCGGCCATGCCTGAACTCTTTCACTATGTATTTTCAACGGTGGAGTTTCTGCACACCATAGATTAAGGGTGTGGAGCTCTGCTGTACCTCAAGTATTAATGAAGTTCTATTTTCTTTTATTCGGTCTCTATCTATTCTTATTCCAAGATATTCGTACCCAAGAACATGATGAATGTGATGATTAAATAACCATCATTCTCATTCTCACTCATGAACGCGCGTGATTGACAACCACTTCCTTCTACATGCAACAGAGCTTGAATATGTATCTCTTAGATTCTCCAACAGAATCTTCGTGGTATATAAGATAGATAGATGGCGGCATTTATGAGGATCCGGAAAGTCCAACCTTGTCTGTGTGTTCCGAGTAGGATCCTGGGAATCCGGAAAGTCTAACCTTGTCTGTGGTATTCCGAGTAGGATTCCGGTAATGAATGACTGTGACGTGCTTCAAACTTGCAACCTGCTGGGCATTAGTGACAGACGCAAAAGAATCAAGGGATTCTATTCCAGTAGGAGCGGGAACCAACCGGTGATTAGCCGTACTGTGACAGAGTGCGTGAGCATTAGTTTTCACTGCGAGGATGGGATGTAGCTATCAACCATGGGTGATGCCTCCAGACGAGGGCATTAGTGACAGACGCAAAAGAATCAAGGGATTCTATTCCAGTAGGAGCGGGAACCAACCGGTGATTAGCCGTACTGTGACAGAGTGCGTGAGCATTAGTTTTCACTGCGAGGATGGGATGTAGCTATCAACCATGGGTGATGCCTCCAGACGATTAGCCGTGCGACTGACAACCGCATAGGATCATTTTCCCGAGAGGATGAAAGTAGCCACAGCTGATGGTGAACCCCTATACAAAGCTTGCCATGGAAAGGAGTAAGAAGGATTGAGTAGAAGCAGTAGGAAAGCAGGCGTCCTTGAGCCATGCAGCATCTCCATATGCTTATCTGAAATTCCTACCAATGAATCTGCATAAGTATTCTATCCCTTTTTGTTATTCCTTTTTATTTATTATTTATTCCAATAATCACAATTCCCCTTTAATCTCCCTAACTGAGATCTACAAGGTGACCATAGCTTGCTTCATACCAACAATCTCTGTGGATTCGACCCTTACTCACGTAAGGTTTATTACTTGGACGACCCAGTACACTTGCTGGTTAGTTGAACGGAGTTGTGAAAATAAACAGTGCCCTAAGAGTAAATTCATACAAGTATAAAGAACATGTGATCACAATTTCGTCCACCAAGTTTTTGGCGCCGTTGCCGGAGATTGTTCGAGTATGGACAACTGACGGTTCATCTTGTTGCTCAGATTAGGTAATTTTCTTTTCAAAAATCTTTTTCAAAATTTTTCTTTTAATTTTCGTTTTTCTTCACATTATTTTCGAAAAAAAATTAATAAAAATCCAAAAAAATTTAGAAAATCATAAAAATAAAAAATATTTTGTGTTTCTTGTTTGAGTCTTGAGTCAATTTTTAAGTTTGGTGTCAATTGCATGCTTTAAAAATTTTTCTTGCATTTTTTCGAAAATTGCATGCATTCATTGTTTTGATCTAAAAATTTCATGCATTGAGTATTTTTGTTGTTTTTCTCTCTCATAATTAAAATTTCAAAAATAAAAAAATATCTTTTCCTTATTTCCCTCCAAAATTTCGAAATTTTGGGTTGACTTGGTCAAAAATTTTCAAAATTAGTTATTTCTTACTAGTCAAGTCAAAATTTCAATTTTAAAAATCTTATCTTTTCAAAATCTTTTTCAAAAATCATATCTTTTTCATTTTTTTTTCTATTTTTCGAAAATTTCAAAAACATTTTTCAAAATCTTTTTCTTATCTTTATATCATATTTTCGAAAATTAGCTAACAATTAATGTGATTGGTTCAAAAATTTGAAGTTTGTTACTTTCTTGTTAAGAAAGGTTCAATCTTTAAGTTCTAGAATCTTATCTTGTAGTTTCTTGTTAGTGAAGTAAATGATTTCAAAATTTTTGAATTAAATCTTTTTTATCTTTTATTTGATCTTTTTTTAAAAATTTTATCTTTTTCAAAATTTGATTTCAAAAATATCTTATCTAACTTACTATCTTCTTATCTTTTTCAATTTTGATTTCAAATCTTTTTCAATCAACTAACCAACTTCTTGTTTGTTTCTTATCTTTTTCAAAATCACCTAACTACTTTTCTCTATCTAATTTTCGAAAATATCTCATCTCTTTTTCAAAAATTCTTTTTAATTAATTAATTATTTCATGTTTAATTTTTATGCATTTTGTCTTTGATTTTCGAAAATTACTAACCCCTTTTCAAACTTATTTTCGAAATTTCCCTCTTCTTTTCTTCTTCTATTTAATTATTTAATTACTAACACTTCTCTTCACCTCTCTTCATCCATAAATCCGAACCCTCTTCTTCATTCTTCTACCCCTTTTTTTTTTTCTACTAACATAAAGGAATCTCTATACTGTGACATAGAAGATTCCTCTTCTTTTTTTGTTTTCTTCTCTTTCATATGAGCAGGAACAAGGATAAAGGCACTCTTGTTGAAATTGATCCAGAACCTGAAAGGACTCTGAAGAGAAAATTAAGAGAAGCTAAATCACAACAATCCAGAAGAAACCTTCTAGAAATTCTCGAACAAGAGAAAGAGATGGCAGACGGAAATAATAATAATAATGCAAGGAGAATGCTTGGTGACTTCACAAAGCCAACATCCAAGTTTGATGGAAGAAGCATCTCCATTCCTGCCATTGGAGCCAATAACTTTGAGCTTAAGCCTCAACTAGTTGCTTTAATGCAACAAAACTGCAAGTTTTATGGACTTCCATCTGAAGATCCTTATCAGTTTTTAACTGAGTTCTTGCAGATCTGTGAGACTGTAAAAACGAATGGGGTTGATCCTGAAGTTTACAGACTCATGCTTTTCCCTTTTGCTGTACGAGACAGAGCTAGAGTATGGTTGGATTCACAGCCCAAGGATAGCCTGGACTCATGGGATAAGCTGGTCAATGCTTTCTTGGATAAATTCTTTCCTCCTCAAAAGCTGAGCAAGCTGAGAGTGGATGTTCAAACCTTCAAACAAAAAGATGGTGAATCCCTCTATGAAGCTTGGGAAAGAGACAAACAGCTGACCAAAAGATGTCCATCTGACATGTTTTCAGAATGGACCATTTTAGATATATTCTATTATGGTCTCTCTGAATTTTCGAAAATGTCATTGGACCATTCTGCAGGTGGATCTATTCACCTGAAGAAAACGCCTGAAGAGGCTCAAGAACTCATTGACATGGTTGCAAACAACCAGTTTATGTACACCTCTGAGAGGAATTCCGTGAACAATAGGGTACCTCAGAAGAAAGGAGTTCTTGAAATTGATACTCTGAATGCCATATTGGCTCAGAACAAAGTGTTGACTCAACAAGTCAACATGATCTCTCAAAATCTGAATGGATTGCAGCATGCATCCAACAGTACTAGAGAGGCAGCTTCTGAAGAAGCTTATGATCCTGAGAACCCTACCATGGCAGAGGTTAATTACATGGGTGAACCTTATGGAAACACCTATAACTCATCATGGAGAAATCATCCAAATTTCTCATGGAAGGATCAACAAAAACCTCAACAAGGTTTTAACAATGGTGGACGTACTAGGCTGGGCAATAGCAAGCCATATCCATCATCTTCTCAGCAACAGACAGAGAATTCTGAACAAAATACTTCTAATTTAGCCAATATAGTCTATGATCTGTCAAAGGCCACTTTCAGTTTCATGAATGAAACAAGATCCTCCATTAGAAATCTGGAGGCACAAGTGGGCCAGCTGAGTAAGAAAGTCATTGAAACTCCTCCCAGTACTCTCCCAAGCAATACAGAAGAGAATCCAAAAGGAGAGTGCAAGGCCATTGACATAGTCAATATGGCCGAATGCACAAGGGAGGAGGAGGACGAAAATCCTAGTGAGAAAGACCTCCTGGGACGGCCCTCAAGCAAGAAGGAATCTCCTATTAAGGATCAAAAGGAATCTGAGGCTCATACAGAGATCATAGAGATTCCATTAAACCTCCTTCTGCCATTCATGAGCTCTGAGGACTATTCTTCCTCTGAAGAGGATGAAGATGTGACTGGAGAGCAAGTTGCTCAATATTTAGGAGCTATCATGAAGCTGAATGCCAAATTGTTTGGTAATGAGACTTGGGAAAGTGAACCTCCCTTGCTCATTAGTGAACTAGATACTTGGATTCAGAAAACTCTACCTCAAAAGAGACAAGATCCTGGCAAGTTTCTAATACCTTGTACCATTGGCACCATGAGCTTTGAAAAAGCTCTATGTGATCTGGGGTCAGGGATAAACCTTATGCCACTCTCTGTAATGGAGAAGCTGGGGATCATTGAGGTACAACCTGCCTTGTTCTCATTACAATTGGCAGACAAGTCAATGAGACAAGCTTATGGAATAGTAGAGGACGTGTTAGTAAAGGTTGAAGGCCTTTACATCCCTACTGATTTCATAATCCTAGACACTAGGAAGGAAGATGATGAATGCATCATCCTAGGAAGACCTTTCCTAGCCACAGCAGGAGCTGTGATAGATGTCAACAGAGGGGAATTAGTCCTTCAATTGAATGGGGACTACCTTGTGTTTAAAGCACATGGCCATCCCTCTGTGACAAAAGAGAGTAAGCATGAAGAGCTTTTCTCAGTTCAAGGTCAAGAAGAGCCCACACAGTCAAACTCTAAGTTTGGTGTTGTGAGGCCACAACCAAACTCTAAGTTTGGTGTTCAAACCCCATATCCAAACTCTAAGTTTGGTGTTGACTACACACTTAAATTGACCTGAGTACCTAGTGGCTCCATGAGAGCCACTGTCAAGCTATTGACATTAAAGAAGCGCTTGTTGGGAGGCAACCCAATTTTATTTATCTAATTTTATTTTATTTTGTTTCTTTGTTATTTTTGTGTTTTATTAGGTACATGATCATGAGGAGTCACGAAAAAAATCAAAAAAATTAAAAACATAGTCAAAAACAGAAGAAAAAATTTTTCACCCTGGAGGCAGCGCAGACTGGCGTTCAACGCCAGTAAGATGCATCTGTCTGGCGTTCAACGCCAGAACAGAGCACCATTCTGGCGTTGAACGCCCAAAACAAGCAACAACCTGGCGTTAAACGCCAGGATGGTGCACGAAGAGGACAAGCTGGCGCTGAACGCCAGAAACAAGCATGAAACTGGCGTTCAACGCCAGAAACATGCATTACATGGGCGTTGAACGCCCAGAACATGCACCAATGGGCGTTTAAACGCCAGAATGATGCATGTAGGCATTTTACATGCCTATAGGGTGAAGGAATGGTATTTCTTTTCACCTCAGGATCTGTGGACCCCACAGGATCCTCACCTCAGGATCTGTGGACCCCACAGGATCCCCACCTACCATATTCCCACCTTACCTTTTAATCCTAATCACACTCTCCTAATCCAAATCTCATTTCACTCTTCCCCATATCACACCTCCCAAAAACCTTCACCAATCACCTCAATTCCTCTTCCCAATTACCCCATTCACCATTCACATCAACCTCCTCTTCCCCATAAACCCCACCTACCTCCATAAAATTCAAATTCACTTTCCCACCCATTCCCACCCAAATTGGCCGAACCTATAACCTCCCCTCTACCTATAAATACCCTTCCCTTCTTCATCATTTTCACACAATACAAACCACTTCTTCTCCCACATAGCCGAACCTACTTCTCCCCCTCTCTACCATATTTTCTTCTTCTTCTTCTACTATTCTTTTCTTTCTTGCTCGAGGACGAGCAAATTTTAAGTTTGGTGTGGTAAAAGCATAAGCTTTTTTTTTGTTTTTCCATTACCAATGGCACCTAAGGCCGGAGTTTCCTCAAGAAAAGGGAAAGGGAAAGCAAAAGCTTCCACCTCCGAGTCATGGGAGAGGGAAAGATTCATCTCCAAGAGCCATCAAGACCACTTCTATGATGTTGTGGCAAAGAAGAAGGTGATCTCTGAGGCCCCTTTCAAACTCAAGAAAAATGAGTATCCGGAAATCCGACATGAAGTTCAAAGAAGAGGTTGGGAAGTCCTAGCCAACCCCATACAACAAGTTGGAATTTTAATGGTTCAAGAGTTCTATGCCAATGCATGGATCACTAGGAACCATGACCAAGGTATGAACCCAAGTCCAAAGAATTATCTCACAATGGTTAGGGGGAAATACTTGGATTTTAGTCCGGAGAATGTGAGGTTGGCGTTTCATTTACCTATGATGCAAGGTGATGAACACCCCTACACTAGAAGGGTCAACTTTGATCAAAGGTTGGACCAAGTCCTTAGGGACATTTGTGTGGAAGGCGCCCAATGGAGAATAGACTCCAAAGGCAAGCCAGTCCAACTAAGAAGACTGGACCTCAAGCCTGTAGCTAGAGGATGGTTGGAATTCATCCAAAGATCCATCATCCCTACAAGCAACCGATCTGAAGTTACTGTGGATCGGGCCATCATGGTTCATAGCATCATGATTGGAGAGGAAGTGGAAGTTCATGAAGTCATCTCCAATGAACTCTACAAAATAGCTGACAAGCCTTCATACATGGCACGGCTAGCCTTCCCCCACCTTATATGCCATCTATGTTACTCAACTGGAGTTATCATAGAAGGAGATGTCTCCATTGAAGAAGACAAGCCCATCACCAAGAAAAGGATGGAGCAATCAAGAGAAGTTCCTCACGGCCCTCAAGGAGAACATGAAGAAGTTCATCATCAACAAATACCTCAAGGAATGCATTTTCCTCCCAACAACTATTGGGAGCAACTCAACACCTCCTTAGAAGATTTGAGCCATAATGTGGAACAATTAAGGGTGGAACATCATGAGCACTCCATCATTCTCCAAGAAATAAGAGAAGATCAAAGAGCAATGAGGGAGGAGCAACAAAGGCAAGGAAGGGACATAGAAGAGTTAAAGAACATCATGGGTCCTTCAAGAAGAAGACGCCACTAAAAGGTGGATTCATTCCTTGTCCTTTATTTCTTTCTGTTTTCGGTTTTTAGTATTATGTTTATCTATGTTTTGTGTCTTTATTTCATGATCATTAGTATGTAACCATGCCTTAAAGCTATGAATAAAATCCATTAGTCCTTTACCTCTCTTAAAAGAAAAATGTTTTAATTCAAAAGAACAAGAAATACATAATTTTCGAAATTATTATTGAATTTAGTTTAATTATATTGATGTGGTGACAATGCTTTTGTTTTCTGAATGAATGAATGAACAGTGCATATGTCTTTTGATCTTGTTGTTTATGAGTGTTATAATTGTTGGCTCTTGAAAGAATGATGAACAAAGAGAAATGTTATTGATGATCTGAAAAATCATGTAATTGATTCTTGAAGCAAGAAAAAGCAGTGAAAAAAAAATGGCGAAAATTTTAAAAAGCAAAGGATCCAAGGCTTTGAGCATCAATGGATAGGAGGGCCCAAGGAAATTAAATCCAGGCCTAAGCGGCTAAATCAAGCTGTCCCTAACCATGTGCTTGTGTCATGAAGGTCCAAGTGAAAAGCTTGAGACTGAATGGTTAAAGTCGTGATCCAAAGCAAAAGAGTGTGCTTAAGAGCTTTGGACACCACTAACTGGGGACTCTAGCAAAGCTGAGTCACAATCTGAAAAGGTTCACCCAGTTATGTGTCTGTGGCATTTATGTATCCGGTGGTAATACTGGAAGACAAAGTGCTTAGGGCCACGGCCAAGACTCATAAGTAGCTGTGTTCAAGAATCAACATGCTTAACTAAGAAAGTCAATAACACTATCCCAAATTCTAAGTTCCCCCAGAGACGCCAATCCCTCTAAACTACAAAGGAAAAAGTGAGATGCCAAAACTGTTCAGAAGCAAAAAGCTACAAGTCCCGCTCATGTAATTAAATTAATATTCATTGATATTTTGGACTTTATAGTATATTCTCTTCTTTTTATCCTATTTGATTTTCAGTTGCTTGGGGACAAGCAACAATTTAAGTTTGGTGTTGTGATGAGCGGATAATTTATACGCTTTTTGGCATAGTTTTTACATAGTTTTTAATGAGAGTAAGCTACTTTTAGGGATGTTTTCCTTAGTTTTTATGTTAAATTCACATTTCTGGACTTTACTATGAGTTTGTGTGTTTTTCTGTGATTTTAAGTAAATTCTGACTGAAATTGAGGGATTTGAGCAAAACTCTGAAAAAGGCTGACAAAAGGACTGCTGATGCTGTTGGATTCTGACCTCCCTGCACTCGAAATGGATTTTCTGGAGCTACGGAACTCCAATTGGCGCGCTCTCAACGGCGTTGGAAAGTAGACATCCAGGGCTTTCCAGCAATATATAATAGTCCATACTTTATTCGAAGAATGACGACGTAACTTGGCGTTGAACGCCAAGTACATGCTGCTGTCTGGAGTTAAACGCCAGAAAAACGTCATGATCCGGAGTTGAACGCCCAAAACACGTCATAACTCAAAGTTCAACTCCAAGAAAAGCCTCAGCTCGTGGATTAATCAAGCTCAGCCCAAGCACACACCAAGTGGGCCCCGGAAGTGGATTTATGCATCATTTACCTACTCATGTAAACCCTAGTAGCTAGTCTAGTATATATAGGACATTTATCTATTGTATTAGACATCTTTTGACCATCTTCTGACCACTTTAATCTCTTTTATCATTCGGTCACTTGATCAAGGAGAGGGCTGGCCATTCGGCCATGCCTGAACCTCTTTCACTTATGTATTTTCAACGGTGGAGTTTCTGCACACCATAGATTAAGGGTGTGGAGCTCTGCTGTACCTCAAGTATTAATGAAGTTCTATTTTCTTTTATTCGGTCTCTATCTTATTCTTATTCCAAGATATTCATTCGTACCCAAGAACATGATGAATGTGATGATTAAATAACCATCATTCTCATTCTCACTCATGAACGCGCGTGATTGACAACCACTTCCGTTCTACATGCAACAGAGCTTGAATATGTATCTCTTAGATTCTCCAACAGAATCTTCGTGGTATAAGATAGATAGATGGCGGCATTTATGAGGATCCGGAAAGTCCAACCTTGTCTGTGGTGTTCCGAGTAGGATCCTGGGAATCCGGAAAGTCTAACCTTGTCTGTGGTATTCCGAGTAGGATTCCGGTAATGAATGACTGTGACGTGCTTCAAACTTGCAACCTGCTGGGCGTTAGTGACAGACGCAAAAGAATCAAGGGATTCTATTCCAGTAGGAGCGGGAACCAACCGGTGATTAGCCGTACTGTGACAGAGTGCGTGAGCATTAGTTTTCACTGCGAGGATGGGATGTAGCTATCAACCATGGGTGATGCCTCCAGACGATTAGCCGTGCGACTGACAACCGCATAGGATCATTTTCCCGAGAGGATGAAAGTAGCCACAGCTGATGGTGAACCCCTATACAAAGCTTGCCATGGAAAGGAGTAAGAAGGATTGAGTAGAAGCAGTAGGAAAGCAGGCGTCCTTGAGCCATGCAGCATCTCCATATGCTTATCTGAAATTCCTACCAATGAATCTGCATAAGTATTCTATCCCTTTTTGTTATTCCTTTTTATTTATTATTTATTCCAATAATCACAATTCCCCTTTAATCTCCCTAACTGAGATCTACAAGGTGACCATAGCTTGCTTCATACCAACAATCTCTGTGGATTCGACCCTTACTCACGTAAGGTTTATTACTTGGACGACCCAGTACACTTGCTGGTTAGTTGAACGGAGTTGTGAAAATAAACAGTGCCCTAAGAGTAAATTCATACAAGTATAAAGAACATGTGATCACAATTTCGTCCACCATTGACTATGGTTGAAATTTGTTCAATGTCTTCAATGTTTAAGGATGTGGTTAGCAAGAAGTACATTTTTAAAGACAAGAATCAAGACTCATTAGGAAATTTATTTTTCTGCAAATCATCTTTTTGAAGAGTTCAGATATTTACTGCACTTTCTCTAGAAAGTATAAACTAATCTTTACTTTAATTATTTAGGTATGTTAATTATTGCGATGCTATTGTTGACTTGTTATGGTCTCTTCTCTAATTTCTTTTAACAAATTAATGAAAACATCTTATCTTAAAATTGGATTGACCAATAACGATAACATGGCAACGTGCCATTTCCAAATAATGATGAACTAGCATTAAATGAATAGCATAAAAATAACAAATCATTAAGAGATGATGTACAAGACTATAAGAGGTAGCAAACATGGCTGAGAAAATGACTAGTATAAAACAAGCTAAGGTAAGATATGCGCTTCCTTTAAATACAAATAAACTTTTACATTGCTACATCATATCGTAATACAAGTCTTGATAACAGGATATATTAGGGGTGTCAATGGGGCGGGGCGGGAGCGGGGGATGCCTCCTTGCTCCCCGTCTCCGCCCTCAAATTTTGTCCCCGTCCCCGCCCCATTCCCCACCATGGGGGAATAATTGCCCCTATCCCCATTCTCCACGTTCTCCGTGTTCTCTGCGGGTCCCCATTCTCCATCTACTTATGTTGAACATTTATATGAAAATTACCATAAAAATGTAAAAAAATATAAAAAAAATCACAAAATGTCAAAACAACACACAAACATACATATCACAAACATACATATTTTATCTATGATTACAACTTACAAATAAAGAAATATAAAATCAAGTAATCATAGTTCATAAAACGAAATTTTAAAATACAACATCCATTCTTAAAAAAAACCATAAAATAAAGTCTTGAGCTTCCAACAAACAACTCCATGTTCTCTGTTAAAATACAACACAAACATGAATATGTTAACGTACATCATAAACAAAAATACCATATAATTAATAAGAATTTGACATAATAAAAAAATAATTACCTAAACTCTTAAATCTCCATATCAATCATATAGTCCCAAGGAATTGGAATTTTCGACCCTGATTTACCTATATTATATCAACCAACAATTTACGAGAGTTAAATTTAATATGAAATTGAACTTTAATATGAAATAAAATTTGAGTTATTAGTACTTTTACCTGAAGAGTGTATCCAATGCTGAGTACAAATTAACGCCTCAACAAGTTCACAATCCAATCTATTGCGATGTGGATCTATAACTCGACCACCGGTGCTAAAAGCAGACTCTGAGGCAACAGTAGAAATGGGAATGGCTAAAAAATCTCTTGCAATCTTTTGTATAGTTGGATATTTCACTCCAATATTTTTTCAGTAGTCCAAAATGTCAAATTTTTCCAAATTTGTTTTATCTACCATAACATTCTCTTCCGAATAGAAATCCAACTCAGTTTTCACAACACAGTCTTCAGATGTATCTTCCACAAATTGCAAGTAGATAGAGTTAAATTTTCTCTTTGAAGATCCTTCATCATGTCCAACATTCAAAGTAAAAGCCAAACTATCATCATTTGTTGCTCTTCTTTTAACCCTAGCCTTAAGTTGATACTCACATACTAATTCTTCCATCATTTTCTTTACCTTGCTCAGATGACGCTCACTTTGAGTTCCGTATATTTTAGAAAAAAAAATTCAATAACTTCATTTTATACCTAGGGTCTAAGATAGCTCACACAGCCATGACTTCATTAATTTAATCCCAATACTTTTCAAACTTACTAATCATATTTGTTGCCATTCTATGAATCATCTCATTGGGACTAAGCAACCACTCATTCAATGTCAATCTCATTTCACACACTTTGGAAAAGTACAAATTCGTCGTTGGATATAAAGTGCCCGAGAATAATTCAGTTACACTATAAAAGACTTTTAATTTATCAACAAGTTCATTTGCCATTTCCCACTCATCATCAGATGGTACAACTTTATATAGAGATTCACGGTGTCTTAAATGCTCAAAAACTTCTCTATATGGCAAAGCAGAAGCAAGCATTAGATAAGTTGAATTCCATCTAGTTTTACAATCAAGTGCAAGCTTTCTCCTATAATTAATATTCAATTGCCTACAAGTCTCTTCAAATTTTTCTTCCCTCTTCTGTGTTGCAACCCAAAAAGAAACACTATCTCTGATTTTTTCAATAGAACCATATATTCCATTCATGCCATCTTTCACAATCAAATTCACAATGTGAGCACAACAACGCATGTGAAAAAATTCCCCTCTCTTAACAAAGTTAGACGGTGAAATATTATCAAGCACAAGATGAATCATGGCATTATTTGTACTACAATTATCAACCGTTAAAGTTGACAATTTTCTATCTATATTCCAATCATACAAGGAATTCACCAAAGCATCACTAAGAACTTCAGCAGTATGGAGTGCAGGCACATATGCAAACCTAGAGTAATGTAAATATAATAAACAATCATGACTTTAAAAACTCAAATATTTAAAAGTTGCTAAAAGTATAAATAATACCTTACAAGCCAATTTTGCAGGTTCCAATCATCATCAATAAAGTGAGCTGTAATCGCCATATAGCCTTTGTTTTGACAATTAGCACTCCACATATCAGTAGTTATAGCAATGCGGCTTGAATTTTTTCCCAACAATTTTAGAAGCTTTGCCTTTTCAACTTCATATATCTTCTCAACATCACTTCTCAGTGTATTTCTTGTATAAAATTTGAACAAAGGTTGAGTCTCAGCCATAAACTCATGAAAACCTTGTTGCTCAACAAACGACATAGGGTGTTCGTCCCTAATAACCCATCTTGTTAATGCTCGTCGTGCTCCCTCTTGACTAAATGTGAAGTTTCCAACCAAAAGTGAATTCATTGGCCTTCCTGTTCCTGTCGAACCTGATGATTGCTGCATTGTTTTCAATATTGATTGCTTTGGTCCCTTGACAGTACGAATCGGGCAAATTCTAATGTGATCATGCAAGTGCTTAGTTCCTTGCTTCGTGTCACCTCCAGTCTTTCTTTCGCAATATTTACATATTGCCTTCCACTTTCCATCTATTTGCTCTCTCCTAAAATGTTTTCAAGCCTCAAAAGTTAATCCTTTTTTGTTAGGACTGTTTTCCACACTTTGGCTAACTTCTTGCCTTCCCTTTTGTGTCTCTTCTTGTCCTTCCTCTTGTGTTCCTTAGACATGTGCTTCAATTGCTTGACCCTCGGCATCTTGAGTTGGTTCTGTCTCATTATTATTGTCAACAAGAGTCGAACTTAAACTATCCATCCTATACAGTAAGATTTAATACAGAAACACTAAATTAAAATTCAATACATAAACACGAAATCAAATATTATTAAGTGCCTTTTTCGTTAACTTCTTCTCATAAAGAAACAAATTATTAAGTGCCTTTTTCGTTATTGTACTTTTCTAATTCAATATAATTAATCCCGCACCAGGAAACAGCATACTACTAATTTGTGGCTCAAAAAATAAACTTCAGGAAAATAGTATGATCTTTAATGATTTCTATAATATAGAAAAATATCAAACATGTGATGTTATGGATTACATACACATGCAGTAACAGTTTATAGAGCTTGTGTTTTGGTCATTTTTTGAAGTCAGATTGCTTATTTTACATCCCTTAAGTAATCAATATTCTAAAGATCTCACTTAGTATTTTTTGTTTTTCATCATCTCATTTTGGCCAGCTAACCTTTTAACCATTTCTAACTTCAGCTAATCAATCCAAATGCCAAGATAGCTTAATTTGGAGGAACCACTGGGAACAATATATTCCAATTTCAGAATTACAAGAAAAAAACCTATAAAGAAAATAATTAAAGACAAAACGCCCAAAAAAAAAGATCTATGCTCTAACTTGGATTAAAACATAATTTCAAATTACTAATTACATCACTCTCGAGGATTGAAACCTATGTATTACTTTCTTCCAACCACATGCAATCAATCACATTTTGCATTACAAGGGGAGTTTTCTTAAATCCGTGTACATACATATTAAAGTCAGAAATTACAACAGGTGAAAACTTAAGTTTAGAACTAATACTATACTGAACCTAATTGCAATCAAAACTCATAACTAACACTTACTACAACAAACAGAAAACTTGAAACTTGAGGCCTGAAACACACTTAATCCTTGTACTAAAGTAGCTCAACCAATAAATTAAGCACAATAACAAGGTGAATCAGCTTTATGTTTAGTTGATTCATGTATCACCGTTTTGGGTTATAATTCAATATATAAATGGTGCAACAAATCAGAATTTTTTATTCTACAAAATATAAATTATTAATACAGAATAGCATAGCATAAACTCATCAACAGGCAACAGCTAATAAAATCAGAATTCAGAATTAATGGAATATAAAAAAATTAAAGTATGAAAATAATGAAAAAACAGCCACCAATTATCAGAAATTCATAGAACAAAACATCCATTAAAAAAAACAACAGCCACCAACTTCAAAAAATCAAAATCACCATCAAATTCATGAAAAAAAGCAAAAACCTAAACTGAAATCCCAAAATACAAGAAGAAAAGGAGAGAGTAGTGAATCTTACCAGGAATAAGAGAGAAATGGCTGAAGAGGTCAGAAACGCCGTAGACGAGAAGAGCGGCGAACGACGGGAAGACGGCGAACGGAACAGGGCGCACGGGGCGGTGCGGTGATGATGCAATATGGGCCGGCTGAAACGAACAATGACGAGGCCGTGACGATGGTGGTCGGAGGTTGCTGGCTGGGAGCCTGGGACGACGGAGAGAATGCAGAGATGAAGGAGAGTTAGGGTTAACTGGGAACTCGAAGGTTGCGGCACTCTCTGTTGGAAGTGGGAACTGGGAATTGGGAAGAGGAGTTAGGGACTTAGGGTTAACTTTTGTATATATATATGCAAAGTGAAATTACTTAAAAACCAAAATAAAAATTAAATTCATAAGGATATTTAAGTAATTTAATATATTTGGGGATTGTGGAGAATACGGGGACGGGGACGGGGATCCCCGCATCTGCTTCGAGGGAATTTTGTCCCCCATCCCCGTCCCCGCAGGAAAAATTCCCTGCCATCGGGGCCCCATTCGGGGCGGTCCCCGCGGGGATCCCCGCTTCCTGTGGATTTTTGACACCCCTATATATATATATATATATATAGAGAGAGAGAGAGAGAGAGAGAGAGAGAGAGAGCAAAACTTGATACTAGTCTAACGAAAAAGTACAAACTTTAGTTTATTGTTTACCTATACTTTTTTAACTGATAATAATGAGACGCAACACGAGTTTCTTTGCACATAACAATTAGGCTGTATTTGTTTGAAGAGACAGAATACTAAAACAGAAATACTGAGACATAAAATTATGTTTGGCAGAGGAGACATGGACAGAGACAATGTGTCCAGAGACACTGAATTAGTGTATTTTGTGTCCATCTTGACAGGAAGAACACGGAAATACTAACAAGGAACACAACTTATTTTATATTTTTCTTTCATTATTCTTGTTAATTTTTCATAATTATATTTTTTATTGTTATATTTTTCATCTCAAATTTTTTGAATGAAAAAAATAAAAATAAATTGAATTTTCATAATTTGTTCTAGTTTATCACCAAACAGAATATAAGAACACAAAATTTTGTATCTCTGTCCATCAGTGTCTTATCTTGTCCTGTTTTTAAAAACAAACGCAGTCTTACTGTACAATACAGTTAAGTGGATGTAATTCAACCTTAAAAATTTTCAGAGGACTATATCAAGATTTACACCGACATGTGAAATTTGAATACATCACACAATAGTCGTGTTTATATAATAAACGCATTTTAAATATAATACTTATTTGATATATTTGTCTTTTTATATTGAATTATATCTTAATAAAAAATAAAAATTATTTTTTAATTTATTTAAATACATTTAAATATAATTATGTATTAGTATATTTAAGATTTTTTATTAATATATTTAAAAGGAATTTAGAAGTAATATATTGATACTAATTAAAAGTTATTTAAAATATTTTTGGCTTAATTATTCTAAAAATCTCTATAATTTTATTGAATTTTCAATTGAATCTCTATATTTTTGTTTCTTTTCAAGTATGTATATTATTTAAATTTTTTCAATTAAGTTTCTGTTGACGTCAAACGTATAAAAAATGTTAGTAAAATGTGAATTTACTTATTTACCCATATTCTATATACTTATAATATGGTTCATATGAAATGAGGATTTCTTCCTTTTTCATTTCTCTTTTTTTACAGTATCTGAAATATATATGTAAATATCAATAGAACATAAGATTGCCACAATAAATAAAAACAGAGATAAAGAATAGAGTGAAGTTGAATATTTTACTATTGTTTTTTATCTTATGCTCAAAGATTGGGTTTGAATGATGCTGAAAAATTGAAGAATTTTTTCAATGGATTGAAAAATTATATCCATAGAAAAATTATCTTTGATAATCTTAAAACTCTTTAAGATGCATTTTTATTTAGCAAAATTTTATGAAGAACGATGGAAAAATCTATTCTCAGGAGTTTCAAAGCCAGAATTATCATACCATCAACAGATTCATATTTAAAAAAAAATCATCAACAAAATCACAGTTGATAATTTCTTATCCAAAATCAACAATTCAATTATACAAATTTCAAATTTCAGGTTCAGCAACAAAATTACGACAAATTCAAATCACAACAACAATTTTAGATCTGCAATTGGAGCTTCTGATTCAAGAACTAACTTACCTACATGCGAAGCACGAGGTCTAAATGCCGGTAATTATATGTGGTAGAGAACAGAACTGGCTGAGGAAGAAAACGACGACTACAGTGGCAGAAGTACTCAACGAGACGATGGCGCGCGACGCACGGTCAGAAATGGTGCCGTCCAAAAGGGAAGGTGGAAACAAAGGTGTGCAAGATGGCTAGTGTGGCGATAGCAAGCAGCATCAACGAAGATAGATGCATATCTAAGCGAAGGAAGTGGCGTCTCCACGAAGGAAAAGCGGACAATCGCGGCAGTAGAAGGCAGA
Organism: Arachis stenosperma; assembly: GCF_014773155.1. Taxonomy (NCBI): domain Eukaryota; kingdom Viridiplantae; phylum Streptophyta; class Magnoliopsida; order Fabales; family Fabaceae; genus Arachis; species Arachis stenosperma. Next base: position 128,020,459 of record NC_080380.1, read on the forward strand.
ATAGCGACACTAATGACAGAGAGCAAAACAACGATGATGAACAACGGAGGTTGGTTCCGTCGCATTCTTCTAATCGTGGCTAAGCCACTACCACTCACATCCGAGAGAAGAAACACTAAAGAAGCATTGAAGATTTAATACGTAAGGGGAGAGTTTAGACTTTCGGAGGCTGGATAAATGACTAGGGTAATTTTAAAATTTAAAAAATATTTAAGTGTCCTCAATTAAGTCTAGTATCCTCAGAAAATATTGTATTATTTTAAACATTTTTAAATGACAGAGACTTAATTGAAAAAAATAAATGGTATATAAATCCAATAAAAAATATATAAGAATTCAATTAAAAATTTTATAAAATTATATAATTAAAAAATTCAAAAAATTTAAAATATTAATTTATAATTAAATATCAATAAAATAATAAAATATTATTATATTCTGTTTAAAAAATCTTTATATTTTTATATGTTTGTGGTGTGTAAAAAAAATTTGAAGCTTGTGTAGGTATATGTATCATGTATTGATATTCATATCCATGATACTACATGCACATAGTTAAAGAATAAAGCTCTGAAGTACGGACGTTTTATTAAGTTGTGATGTCTGTATATTGGATATATTTTAGACACGACACTTATTAATATTTGTTCGATACATATGTTTGTTGTGTCCAATTGTATTTTAATAAAAAATAAAAAAAAATTAGACACGTTTAAACATATCTAAATATTATCACGTATCAGTATGTCTAATATTATTCTTAATATGTATTCTTAAAATAAATTCAGATATAATATATATTTTTATTTATTAATAACAAAATATTTTATATAACTAAAATAATATATTAAAAATAATTTAAAATATTAAATTATGTTCAAATATTAATAAAATATCAATATACATGTTCTGTGTTTTATAAAATTTTAAAAATCGTGTGTCGACGTTCGTAATGTATCATGTTCTGTGCCTAAGGAAGAAAGTTACCAAAAATAAAAAGTATGATTGAAAAAAAAACACACGGATTTATTTGGTCCCCCCTTTCCCCCTTCAAAAATTCTTCAAATTGGTTTTGTTGATTTAATTGGGTCTTTATGTTTTTGCCGCCATTGAACTTCAAGATACTTCATATTCATACATTAGCCCACTCAAACCGTTTAGGATGGCTTTATTCTGGCCCTGTACTAGTGTACTATATCAAAGGGGACAAGTTGGCCAGCTGCAACACTATTCCAAAGAGAGAACTGGCAAACTAAAGCTCATAATAATAATAATAATAATAAACGGAAAGAAAAAAATAAAATAGGAAAACGAAAATACCCTGCAAAAAAGTTACAAATTAATCGTATGGGCGTCGTCGTCTATATTCGAAATTTGGTTGAAACTGAATAATAGATAAAACTCGTAACTTTAAGTGTTATATATGTGAACGTAATATAGATAAATTTATAATACATATAGAATAGAATATAAATTATATCTTTATATTTTTAATATACTAAATTTTTTAATATTTATTTTAAATAAATTTTATTTTTATTTTTATTTTTATTTTTATTTTTATTCTTTAATAATATCAATTTTTTACGATATATAAATTATCAATTATCTTTTAATCACATCTAATTAAATTATTTTTAATCACACTACTTTTATTTTAAGTAAATTTATTTTTTTAATTTTATACTTAAAATTTTTTATTCATTATGAAATTCTTGTAGAATGAGTAATAGATAAATTTAAAAAAAATAATAATATAGTATATATACAACAAAATATAAATTATACATTTTTCTTTTTAATGTAACGAATTTTTTTAATATTTAATTTAATTTTTAATTTTAAAATAATTTTTAATTTTATTCTTCAATAATATTAATTTTTTATAGTACATAATTATTCAATTATTTTTTAATCATATCTAAGTGAATTACTTTTAGTCACATTATTTTCATTCTAAGTAAATTTATTTTTATTTTTAATTTTATTTTTTAAAAATTTTTACTCATCATAAAATACTTGTAATTGGCTAATAGATAAACTTTTGAAAAAGAAAAAAAAAACATGATACATATATAATAAAATATAGATTATAATTTTTAAATGTATCGAACTTTTTTAATGTTTAATTTAATTCAACTCTATTTTAAATTTTAAAATATAATTTAATTTTATCTTTCAATAATATTAATTTTTTATAATAAATAATTATTCAATTATTTAAAAACCCATGACAGAGATGAAACGAAAATAAAAAACATTTTTTTAAATGGATTATGGGTGCTTAAGACCCAACCCGAATCCAAGCCATATTTTGGCAGGTGCAAATTTGTTATTTTTACCGGATATTATTTTTGGATTAGCCTAGGTTATGCTTCAGGTTGCCCGTCCCATTTTCGAAGTTATTTTTTATAATAAAAATATATTTTTTAAAATAAAATTAATAATATCATATTATACTTTTATACTTTAATTAATATTTTTATATTATACGGTATTATTTTTATTTTGAAATAATTTATTTTAGTATAAATATGATATAACATTTGTCAAATTTAATTTTTAAAAGTAAAAGTTTATTATTTTAGTATATAAAATTTAAAAATTTGATAGACTCGGTGTGTAATACTAACACCCTAAATTAAATCCTAATCTCGAAGACTTTTGGATAAGGTATCACTCATTTGGGAAGCAAATATTCCTCAAGCATCAAACAAGAAAGAGAATGAATATGCAACAACACTCGAGTAAAATACATGACGACTAAAAGAAGGAAATGAACACACATAAGCAGGTTCTAGCAAATAAAAAAATAAATAAAACAACAAAGTTCCCATGAGTAATGTTACTAGCAGAAAAAGAAATGCTAAACGAGAAATAACTAGGAAGAAAACCCAACACGTCCTAACCAAGTTCTTCGAAGAAGCTCTCATCCTTGTATCATATTCTATCCTTCATCTGAACCCTTCAGTTTTTCATGAATTGGACTACTAACAATCCTCTTCTAACACTTTTGCGCCGATGAAGATCCTATTCTGCTATATGGGATGAACTAGAATCTGATGTGGCGCTGAGATGGGAAAATATGGCACGTACTTCACTTTCATCTGAATTAAGGTTGACCACCTCGAGTGATGGTGCTGGAGTAGTTATGACCGGCAATTGGGGGATTTCTTCTACAGAACTTCGATCTAAGTAGATAGTCTGGACCACAGTAGTAGTGGTTGTAACTATCCACGCCTGGTTTGAGGGATCGTACTCAGAAGTCACCGTCGGGAGGCTTTGCGTTGTCTCCATCCGATGTGCCATGTTCCTGTGGAGATAGTATGAAAAAGAAAAAGGAGTGAGAACTAAAAAGATCTCAATAGGAGTGCTAAGTGACACCTCCATATCTACCATCATACTTTTTTTTGGTACTTTTCTTTTCTTTTTCAAGATCATCTCGATTGATCACCTGTCCTGATCATATCAATATCTTGTCTTTGGCATCACCTTTCTTGCCGAAAGATCATTCACTTAGTTCGATTTACAATCAAAATTATTTAGACATTCACAAGAAGAGAATGCAAAATGAAATATATGTGCATATAATGATGATAAAGAGGGCATGTAAAATAATGATATCATTTTAATAATAATGATGCATAGGATAGACATGTACCACAGTTATGAGAACCGAATCGGTAATCAATTCGGTTATAGTCACTAGTTCATTTACCCGGTTAATCCGGTCATAATTAAAAAATATATAAAAATATATAAATAAAATTAAAATAATGTTTTAAAACTTCAAATACAAGTCTTTACAAATATTAATTAACATAATAAACTAATCTCTAGTACAAAATACTGTCTCAATTTAAATAAACAAAAGCAATCAAAAGATAACACATTTTTAAAATACAAGTCTTTGCTGATGATGCTTGTTCTTGAGATAGTGGTGTTTCTGATGAAGACATTTTTAAAATTCTAGCAAAAGAAACTGATTTTTTAATCAACGCTGCACCAACCACCAAAGTTCACTAATGATAATCAACAACAAATTCAACTATTCAACTCTGTTATCCAGCAACAAAATTCAATCTAACGATGTTATCGAGCAACAAAAAAACTTGCTCAAGTTTAGCTATAATTATAAAAAAAATCAAATACAGCATCAACAACCACCAGATTCAACAGCAATTCTAATTAAATTTCCTCAAGTTCAACAACAATTATAATTTATTCAAGTATTTATCTCTGTTATCCAGCAACACAATTCAATCAAATGATGTTATTCAGCAACAAAAAAATTTGGTCAGGTTCATCAACCATTGTAAAAAATCAAATACAACAGCAATAACCACCAGATTCAACAGCAATTCTAATTAAAATTTGCTCCAGTGCAACAACAATTTCTAATTTATTCAAGTAATCAACTCTGTTATCCAGCAACAAAATTTAATCCAATGGTTATCCAGCAACAAAATTCAATCTAATGGTTATCCAGCAACAAAAAATTTGCTCCGGCAACAACTGTAAAAAATCAAATACAACAGCAACAACCACCAGATTCAACAACAATTCTAATTAAAATTTGCTCAGGTTCAACATCAACTCTAATTTATTCAAAATTGACACTGAGCTAGTGAAAGAACAGGGTCGAAAATTCGAAGGGAGCTCACCCAGTTGACTGGTTCTGAGACTGCGATGAAACAAGAAGACAACGACCACCACCACCCGCCGATGGAGAAGATGCTGCTTGACTGATTCCGTTTGCTTCTACCGCCGACGAACGCAGGGCACGAGACCGCGACGACGAGCTTATGAGTGCGAGACCGAGAGAGTGACGAGGTGACGCTGTGAGAGACTGAAAGTGACAACTGACGAGGTGAGGTGAGGCCCTGTGTCAAGAGAGAAGAGAGATGAGGCTAGAGTTGGGGGGTTTCCATTCAGATTACTAGATTAGGTTTGATTAGGGGGGGAGGGGGACTTGAACGACACCGTTTTTTAGGCAAAAACTAAAATTAAAAAAAAAAAAAACAAAAACACAACCCAGATCGGGTTGCATTAACCGGCAGGGTCAAACTAATTTCTACCGGGTTTCATGTTTATCCGGTTTGATAATTGTCTCGACCCAACCAAATAACCGAATGACTGAATTTTCGATGAAACCAGCCAAATTTGATAACTATGACATGTATTGTCTAATTAAAAAGATAATAATAATAATATAAATGATATAAATAAAAAAATAGTGTAATATCTATTTTTAAAAAATATAATGATAACAAAGTATATTAAATAATCGAATAGATTTTATAAAGATGCATGTACTCTTGGCTTAAATAGCATGTAAGGTAGTGGTAATAATTATAAAAACAGTGTCAATCAAAAAACATAAAAATATATATGTACTCTTATTAAAACAAACTTTAAATAATGATGGGTTTGTATATAAAAAAAACTTGGATGATGAACATAACTTATGTGTATAAAAAAAAATAGAATAATGCCATAAAAAAATAATCACGATAAAAGGACAAAGACATTATATAATAGTGATAAGATAAACATAAAGCATGCTAAGCATATAAAGTAAAAAAACTCTTGATTGGAACTTACTGGTGGATATGATTTTTAGAAGAATGAGGGAGAAGATTAGCATTTTATTTACTCCTATTTATATAGTTTTGATGGTAGATATAAATGGAGTATTTTAAATTTAAAAAAGGAAATTAGAGTGGTTATTAGACTCTTCATAAATTTAAAATTCAAAATTTATCTTCTAACTGATTTTTAAATTTTAAATTAATTTTTTTTAAAAAAGGTAAAAGAGAGGGACGGCTGTTATACGATGAGCTTTTACTACTAAATTCGGATTTAATTAAACTCCAATCCGTCTTCTCCATGAACACTTGTAATAGAAATAGAGTGCAAGAGAGGGGTACAAGATACTTAAGTTGCGTTTGATTCTAAAAATAAGATAAGATATTAAGAACAAAACATAAAAGATTTGAAAAAACATAGAAGACAGAGATAGAAACAAATAGAATTTTTATATTTTATTTGGTAATAAACTAAATCAAATTATAAAAATGTAATTTACTCTTATTTTTTTTCATACAAAAGATTTGAAAAAAAATATAGTGATAAAAAATATAATTATGAAATTTAATGAGTATAATAAAAAAATAAATAAAAAATAAGTACTATTTTTTGTTAATATCTTTATATTCGTTCTATAAAAATATAATATCTTTATCTTTATCTCATCTGTTAAATATAATTTTATATACTATATTTTTATCTTAATATCTTGTATCTATAAACAATTACATAGTTACTTCGATAGATATCCATTATTATTTTTATATAAAAAATACTTTGTTGGCAGTTAATTACAAGTTTATAACAATTAATTAATATTAAATAAAATAAATATTGACTATTTTTAGTTAATTTATTTTAATTATCAAATATTTTTGTTTAAATAAATGATCAGCTCATTATAAGGTTATTATTTAAAAAAAAACATATAAAAAAAAGCAAAACCCCATCTCTATTCTTATGCTACGTCATTTCTCTTTGAGAAATTATTAATTGCTTATTATAGAACATGAGATTGTTAATTTAAAAATATTTGAAAAATAATAAAAAAAATAGTTTAAAATTTAAACTTATTTTATTTTATATTTTTAATTATTTTTTATTTTATTTATATTTTTTAATTACTGTGAAAACAACTGAATAATATTACACATAAAATTTTAAATCATAAATTAAATAATGGAACTTTAAATTATTGTCTTGTTGATATTAGTGTCGTTGGTTATAGGACTAATCAAGGTGGAATTAGCTAGGTATAAGGCAACATGGATTTTAATCAAGGTGGTATTAAAGGACTAACCTTATTAGTGAAAGCAATAGAATACTAATTAATGTTAGTTTAAATATAAACTAAATAAAAAATATTAATAATCAAATATGTCTTATAGTCGTAAATTTCCATCATTGACTCGTTGTACATGTTACGTTGGCATGGATGATTTGCAAGATTAGTAAAAGAATGAACCAGCATATAATTCAAAGCTCTGCATGTGGATCCAATTAAGTTTATTATCAAATCCAAATCTGGTCACGACGTGGTGAAGCCACCAGCATAACATTTACTGTTTTCTTTAATTAATTAATTAATTAATAATTATTTGTTTCCACATGCGACATATGGGAATCTATGATATATTGAGCTTCTGTTCAAAGAAATGAAATTCTTTCTTAACTTAAATAGAAACAATACGACAAAGGATTCATCTAGAAAGAGATGGATTTACACATTAGAGCAAACCGAGACTCCACTATGACAGATCCATCTTAATTATATATATATATATATATATATATATATATATATATATATATATATATATATATATATATATAAAAAGATGGAATTCCAAAATCTCTAATTAATTAGCTATTACATATTTGTAAATATTTATATATGATATTTTATACAATTATTCAATAAAATTAGCCGTACTAAAATAATCAAATATCTTATAATAAAATATTTAAATTTATTATATCAAAATAATCAAATTTATTTATAACAATATCATCAAAAATTTTTTTATAAATATCAAATATCAACTATATATTTCTATATTTATTAAATAAGTTATAGAACCAAATTTAGTTGGCTTTCGCAGATCATCCAATAATAGACGATATTAAAGTATTTAATTTTAATGTACGATAAAAAATGTTAAATAGCAAAAAAAGAATATAACAACTAAAAAAGGGTCTTGGGTAAACTATGAAAATAATATCCAAAAATTTATATTTTTTATAAAAAATATGAAAGATACGAATAATAAATAAGTTTTTGAATAATTTCAAAATAATTACAAAAATAACCAAAATTATCATTGTTTAACAAGTGGAAAATAAATCTTATATTTAGTAAATATCTTGGTCATTTGATCCAAGTTTTTATAAAAATATTTGGATAACTATATAATTTAAAAGGTGCAGATAAAAAATTAAAGCAAAATTTGATTTTATATTTTTATTTTTAAACAAATTTTAGGTCATTTATAAAATAATAAAAGTTAATTTTCTAATATTATTTATAAAAAATTATATCAAAATTAATCTCTAAATTTTTTGAGAATATATTTATTATTTGAGTATTTAATTACATTTTAAAATATTTTAAGAACTTGTTTTTATTCATGTTTTTTGAAATTATTTTTTTATCAATTATATAAAAATTTTGGAATATCAATTTGATAGTTTATCGAAAGAGACTTATATCAATGTGAACTTCTTTAAGATTTTCTATAAGAAAAATGTATTTTAAGTTTTTTTTATTGTGGAACTTAGTTAATGTAGATGGGTACACTCCTATATATCTATCACACAACTTCTTTTCTTTTTCTTTTTCTTTTTTTTTTTTTTGTGGCTAACTTTTTTTTCCATATAGTACCAAGTTGTTTTCCCTTTTGCCTTTCTTGGAAGGACAATTCCTTAACCAAAACCGTATTGCTTGCTCAGTGCAATGAGCCAAATGAGCATTCTGAAAAATACCCCATGTTCCATTGTTCCACTTACAATAACTAAAAGTCTATTGTTTTTATTATACTACTTTTCAACATCTGAGAATGTATAACAAATTTTTATTTCTATGTTAATGTTAGTTTCTGCACTCATGTTAATGTTACTCCAACATACTATTTCATTGGATGCTGTAATTGTTTGTTTTCCTATGATGTTACATGATAGGATGAAATCAGATGTATGCTGAGAAAGAACCTGAGTTTAAGATCCTAAAAGAGACAAGGATTTTCTCAAGGGGAATCTCACATAAGTGGTAGTGTGTGTGTGAATCCTTTTAATTTGTTTAATAAATGTAACACAAAAAACATTACTTTGGGTTTGGTAGGTAAATGTCATGAAATTGAAATCAGAAGCTTCATTCACTAACTGGGAACTTTCCAAATTAGTGAATATATAATGATGCAAAAGTATTAGATTCTCTTATCTTTATTTTATTTATTTAGTTTATTTGATTCTTATTTATCAGCATCTAGATAAAAACGATTAATTTTCATATTTATTATTTAAAATTTTATTTTAATCGTGACTTTAACAAGGCATGGTCATGTACAAAATAAATTTTCCTGGAAAGATTCTAATTCTATGCAAATCAAGGTTTCAGGGTTGTAAAGTTATGATGATGATGATGATGAAAAGACTCTAGCAGTGTTTTTCTTCTTTTCTTTTTGAAATGTAGTAACCTATACAAATTTCACATATTAAAGTTTAGACTAAACTGTTTATATATTAATAATTTTTGTGTGAAATATGAGAATATTTGGTCATTTTAATATTTTATACTGTTATAATAATAACATAATTTCATAATAAAAAATGTTATTTGTATACTAAAATCAGTCACTAAAATTAGCTATTAATATATTTGTGTATAAATACATGTGTAGTTTAATTTATTTTCAATGTATATTTATATTTTAACATGTATTTTATACTGATGGTTGACTTTAGTGGCTAATTTTAGTGTACACGTAGCATTACTCTTCGATAATAACATATCGTATTATAATTTTCTTTTCAATTTTTCAAAAAATAAAATATTAATGAAATGTTATAAATATATTTTTTTAATTATATAAGGATAAAATGTCAATAACATTTTATACAAAACATCACTGCAGAATTATAAAATCCACAACAACCTATAACACACATTTTAGGTTATTTTTATGGCATTTACCTCTAGTGTTCTAATATAAAAAAAATTCTAAAGTTTACCCAGTAACTTTTTCTTTTCCACCACCTTATATTACTATATTAGCCCCACTTTTATTGTATCATTTATTCCAAATTGCCAATCTCTCTCTCTCTCTCTCTCCAAAAAAGGCAGCCCCTACTAGAGTACTAGTGTACCACCAATTCCAAAATCATCGCTTGGTTTTTTTCTTCCCCACTCTGAATTTATAAGACAAAAGCAAAGTGATGCCAAAATAATGAAGAAAGAAAGTGTCATTCCTCAAATTAACATGACATAGATACATAGTAGGAGCAAAACACAAAAACAAAGGGAAAGAGAGAGTGGGGGAATAATGGGAAATTACAGGTTCAAATTATCAGACATGATCCCAAATGCTTGGTTCTACAAGCTTAGAGACATGAACAAATCATCATCATCATCATCATCAAGAAAGCAAAAATCACAAACTCCTCCTCTTCCTCCTCCTCCATCCAACAAGAAAACCCAACCTTCTTCAACAACCTCGAATTCAACAAAACCAAAGCAGCAATTCAACAACACCACCACTCCAAGAAAGTCCTATTACTTTACAAGACAACACACCACTTCCCCTCAGCAACAACCAAGAAAATCATCATCAAAACAGAGACCAACAATAAAGACTAGTAGAAGAACAACTACTCCAAGACTTTCTTCTTCTTCTTCTTCTTCTTCTAAGTTTCTTGTTATCAATGTGACGCCTACGATTAACACTACTACCTCCGATGGTGAATCAGAGTTCCAAGCAGAGCCAGAATTCAGAACAGACCGTGTTCTTCACACCGACTCTAATTCTAATTCCTCCTCGCTTGATGACATCATCATTGATGTCGACAACAACTCCATTTCCACAACAAAATCTGACATTAACAACAACAACAACAAACATCTTCCTCTTCCTCCAATTCTCACCAAACCAAAGAACCAACAAGAATCTAGAAACAAGAACAAGAACGCCACCACCCCGTGTTCTAGAAGATTCTCCGTTAGCTCAGCCGCAGGGGCCAGGAGGCTTAGGATCAATTCTCCCAGAGCTTCCGGAGCAAGTTTCCGGAAACTCCATCATCAGGCGGACGCGTCAGGCGGCCAAAGAAGCACTACTTCTTCGGCGGTTACTGCCGCGTCCGCCGGACGAGGGAGGAGTGTTTCGGGAAGCTTTGCGATAGTGAAATCATCGTTGAATCCGCAGAGAGATTTCAGAGAATCAATGGTGGAGATGATTGTGCAGAACAACATAAGGAGTTCGAAGGATTTGGAGGATCTTCTTGCTTGTTACCTAACTCTGAATTCAGATGAGTATCATGGCTTAATCATCAACGTCTTCAAGCAAATTTGGTTTGATTTAACTGATAATAACAATATCAATTACATGTACCAACGACAAGAATAACAATATTTTATCTTTTATAGATTAATTCCAAAATCAAAATTTTCTCATGTGTTTAATTTCTTTACTTTCATAATACAATTTTATTGAGGTCTAGATATATAATATTGGTTAATTGAGTTAATTAAATGGACATTAATTTAGTCCTAGCTCATTATTTGAGCGGATAAATATACTTGAATTATCATACAGCACGGTTAAAGTTAATGGAACACCGAGAGAGTGTTTAATTTGTGTTTTTATTTTTAGTATTTTTTTAAGAAAAAAATAAAAATAAGATAAAAATAGAAACAAAATTTTATTGTTTTTATTTTTTTTTCATAAAATTCATAAAAAAATACAAACTAAATACACCCTAATAATATTTAGAAGTTTTCATATAGCATGGTATGTAGGAGTGTTTATGAGCCCTGTAAAATGGGTTTGTTTTAACTCAAATTCGACCTTAAATTACACATGGATTGGATGAAGTCGAGTTCGTCTTGACTCAGATCCGACCCAAAATAATGATAAAATTTATTTTTAAAATCTTTATCTAATTTTAAATTTGATAAAATCATACTAAATTAATTCCTAAAATATTCAGGGTCGAGCCGAACTTTCGGGTCAGGTCGAGCTATGTGCACCCTAATGATATGTCTGATGGTGGTGAATGGTGATAATGAAAACGGCTAAGGAGGAGTAAAAATGAGAAGAAAGCGAAGCTGGTGATAGCGTTACTCTATGAACAAAAATGAAAGGAAGTTGACTGTTGGTCAATTATATTAAATGAATATGATTACTTGAGGATTAAATTAGGTTTAATATCGTCTTGAGAAAGAATAAAAAATTAATTTAGTTTGTTAGAGTATAAATAATATTACTTTTGATATTTTTAAAAAGAGAATTGATTTAGAATTAAAATTTGTATTGAAGTTGATTTAAGAAATAAAATCGATATCATTATTTTAGAGATATAATATCATTTTGATGAAGAACTAATAAAATTTTGTCACTTATATAATTTAAAATAATAAAATTATAATTGAAATAATACAATGTCACTTGTATAATTATAATTGATGAAGAACTAATACAATGTCACTTGTATAATTATATTGATGAAATAATTTGAAATAATATAAAATTATAATTGAACTAATACTAAGCATGGAGGAATAAATTTCATTTTTAGTTTCAAATTATTATTTTTGACATATAATTCTACAAATATTTTTGTAAAATCCAAAATGAAATAAAATTAGAACTAGTATTGAAGATGTTCTTAATATTAATTATTTTTTAATTTAAAATTTTTTTATCTTTTAGAGGAATTAGAATTTATATTTTATAATTTGGAATTAATATAATTTATTAAGATTAAGAATATATGATTTAGGATTTATAATTTAAAATAAATTTTGATATTTTATTCTTATTGTATCTACATATTATTCTAGAGTTACACAAAATTTCTCTTCCTTAGAATGGCCATCTCCTCATTCATGACTAGTTTACATTCAAATGAAAAAAAGAAAGAAGAAAAAAGAAAGGAAAAAAAATTGAATGAAGAAAAAGGAAGAGTCAGTACAATTTCACCAGGTTCAAAAGGTTTTGTCAAGGAATAATAATAATAATAATAATAATAATAATAATAATAATAATAATAATAATAATAATTAGTAACCATGATAGTTATCCGTCATATTGATATTTTTCTCAGATTCTAAATTGAAATAAAAAATGATTTAGTTAATATATATGTTTCTGTTTGACCACAATTAATTATTGGACATTGTTTTTGTTGGTGTCATCTTCCATAAGAAAAGAGACTATAGGAGAGCACAAAAAAGCAATCCGGGAAGAACAAGACACAACTGCACAAAATCGTATAATAGTTAATGTTTTAGGGGACAGAATCAGTAGCTGCAATAACTTACAACTTCTTCCATTATTAACTATGAAATTTCATTTTCTTCATAATTTTAGAAACAAATTTGAACAATGTTTGTATGTATTAGAAAATTTTACCAGAATGTTTATTAAATGAAAGGGTGGAGACCATTTTTTTTTTTTTTTGGTATGGGGGGTCATGAAATGAAAGTAAAGAGTACAACTAAATAAATTTTTTCTTGATCATTTTATACTTTATTGTAACAAATAAATTTAAGCAAATCCATCTACTAATATAAATAAATAAAAAAAATGAATTTAAGTAAAAAATTCGGTCTTTTTTAGCAAATTAGTACATCGACTCTGTTACTAGTGAATTAATAAGCGTTAGAGTCCATGTTGATCTACCATTTTTTTCCGTTCAATTTTTATAATTATAATAATAAGTCCATTTTTATAATAATAAGAAACGTGAAATTAGTCAAGACAGTAAATATTTTATTTTTTTAATCAAATAAAAAATATTTTATGATAATAGATCATGATATAGTAAATATTACACCAACACCCTTTATTTTTTGAAATAAAACATTAAATATTACGTAAATATAAGACCTAACTCTGCCATAAAAATGAATATAACTTGAACAAATAGAAAAACATCAAAACAATTTAATCAAAGCTTAGGAGTGAAAGTCAGTGAGTTTGGTATAACAATTTTCAACAAGGATAAGTTAGAACAATAATATTTAGTAAAATTGTTTCCAAATTTTAAAATAAATATATATATGTAGTAAATATGATGCAATTTTTTATTTTTAATATGTAAAGTTATATTATATTTTTAAGTTTTTAAAAATATCCATAAATTTGAAAAAATGCAAATATATATATTTTTTTATTTACTAAAAACATATTATTAGCATGTTTATGAAAAATATAACTATTTTTTCAATAAATAATTCCAATGCAATTTAGGATAAAAAATTTGGATATGAAAATTATTTTAGTGTTATTCTCTAAGATAAAGATGTGTGGTGTTGAATGTTGGGGTGGTGGATTTTTCTTCTACTAGTAGGTAAGGGACCTTTTTTATTTTTTTATTTTTTTTCATTTGATAGTTTCGACCTTCTATCCGTTTAGAGCAGGTAATTATTTACTCTGATATGGTGGCTTTTTAGTAGAGAAGAATCTTAAACGATAGAGTAGAATCAGATTTAGGTAATATCCGTCTTTATCCGTCTCAGTATATAAATAATTTTAAATATAATATATGTAATATATATAAAATAATTAATAATATGATAATCATATTTAAATTTTTATTTTAATTTATGTTATGCATGTGACGATAGTTATATAAATTTTAAAATTTAATTTTATTTGTAGAATTTTAATAATTATAAAGACGGATAAGGATGAAGCGAGTATCCGCAAGGACTATTACCGTAAGTAAGAGCGAACAAATTTTATTCAAGTCATTGTAGAACAGAATGATCAAATAACACAAAAATCTATCTTTACCTGCTCTATTGACATCTCTATTCACATACACAATACCAACAAATAAACCAATATAATAAATAATTTGTGTGTAACCTCCTCCTTTCTCTTTCCTTTTCTTTTCGTTTTAATTTTGAGTCGCTCAAAAAGAAGTTGGCTTTTTAAGTACACTAGTACAAGTTGTTGATCTCATGAAGGGCAGATAGAGTAAAATTGAAAGGATTTATTATTTGTTTATTTATTTCTCTTCTACTGTGGTCTTGCTAGTCCCTACAGCCAGAGAAACATGCAGCTTTTTAAGATCTCGCATGCCGGTTTTCCAACTCAACAACACATACAGCATGCACACATCAAAAAGCACATAAACCGTTTCAATAAATGACCGTACACTTTTTAGTTAAAATACAACAAAATAAATAAAAACAATTTTGTCCGTTTCATTATTGAGATGGAATTCAAATCTCAAATGGGTAGAAACTAGAAAGTAGGAACAAAGTGTGCCACATGCGTTAAACCCTATGAACTACTGTGGATGAGAAACCAAAAAGCTCTCTAATAAAGGCAAAGCTACTTCGTTTATTTCAAAAGTAGTTATCAGATATGTTAGATAAGTATAGTAGGCTCATTTGCATAGGATCATATTGTGTGTAATAGCCGAATGTGAATCTCTTGGATGAACAGCTACAACTCTAGATCTATTTTTGTTTTTGATTTCGGTATTGCATTTTTATGTATTTGTTTATAAATATATGTATTTTTTTATTAGAAGAGTTTTAAATATACTGAGAATATCAGTGTTTCATTTGTTTTAACTGTTGATCTAAATTATAAAAAATATATATAATATATATTAATTAAAATCAATGATTAAAATAATTGAAATATTAGTATTTTTTATACACTTAAAATTTTTTCTATTTTACTATGCATTTATTTATAAATATGTATTATTTTATTTATTTTTATTTATATTTTAGAAAAAATTTTAAGTGTATCTGAAATACTGATTTTCTAGTTATTTTAACCGTTGATTTTAATTAATATATATTATATATATCTTTTATAATTTAGATCAACGATTAAAATAACTGGAACATCAATATTTCAGATACACTAAAAACACTCCTATATTTTATAGCTTTGACATACCGACCAAAAGGTTATCAAAGGATCAAATTATTTAATTTAAATAACGGTTATTCTATTCCTCTTTTTGTTTTTTTTGTGGGATCGGACGAGGGTGTTTTTTTTTTTTGGTCTGGAGGAGGGGGTGTTTAGCTGCTAATCTTCTAATATATTAATTAGTGCTGTAAAAAAAATTGGAACTTTTCTAGCTCTCATATTTGATTGATATAAAAAATGTTACATGAACATAAAAAGTTAGCTATTAATTATAATTAGGGATAAATATGATTTTGATCTTTAATATAGTGGCCGAAAATCAATTTTGTCTTTAGCTTTTTTTTTTGCTCTAAAATGGTTCTCAAAATTTCAGTTTGTTTAAAATAGTCCTTCGGACGAAAATACTATTCTTTCTTCACCCAAAATCAACCAAAATCAACCACCACCACCATCACCAGTATCATCATGGTCATCATCATCATCATCAGAATTTTTTTCAAAATCAACCAAAATCAACCAGAAGCTCAAGCTGAACAAAAACTCACCACCGCCACCACCATTATCATCATGGTCATCATTATCATCATCATTAGAAAATTCAAGCAACATGCACTTTGAACAAGAATTAACAAATTCAGCAATAACAATATTTCAAATTCAAATTTCAGCAACAACAATAATTCACAACAAATTTCACAAAAAATCTAGTTTACAGAAGAAGAAGAAGAAGGTGCGGTGGTGCGGTCTGCGGTGCGGTGCGGCAGAGAAGATGGTGGTGCGAGTGCGGTGATGCGGTGCGGTGCCGCAGAAAAGAAGAAGAAGAAGAAGATGGTGGTGCGGGTGCGGTGGTGCAGTGCGGTGCGGCAGAGAAGAAGAAGAAGAAGAAGATGGTAGTGGTGGTGGTGCGGTGCGGCAGGGCGGTCCCCCTTCCCTCCCCCTCCTCCCCCCTTTTTCTCGTGCCCCCTTCTTTCTCTCCACACCTCCTTCTCTGTATCCCTTTCTTTCTTCTTTTTTTATTTATTTTATATTTATTTTATACTTATTTTATTTTATAATTTTTTTAATGAGGGATAGTTTAGTAATAAAAAAATAAAATTGGTAAAAAAGACGATTTTAAAATAAATTGAAATCTTTTGGACCATTTTATACCGAAAAAAAGGTCGAGGACGAAATAAATTTTCAGCCTCTACGTTGGAACCAAAATCATACTTATCTCTTATAATTATATAGAGATACATGATATTTTTGAAAAGTTTGATTATATTTATGTAAAAAAGTAACTATTTTAGTATTACAAATTTAGTTATTTTACTATATTATATTTATTTATTTTATAGAAAATAGTACAGATATATTAATTAATGCTTTTATAGTTTCATATATGAACTTTATCACATGATGATTGGTTAGGAAGTGATTCGTAATGGCCAAAAAATCAAGTAATAAGGGGCAGGTTTTGTTTTTTATGTTTGAACTGTACTTTCACTTTAGTATTGTGTCCATAGGTTTTTTACTTTGTTTGGAATTTTGGATACACATTTTTAATTAAAATAAAAATCATTTGACATAATATTTATCTCGGTAGAGTATATTTTCTGTCTTTACGATTTTTAAAAAGTTTTAAAAATACTATTAGTGTTAAATTGATGCAATTTAATTATGTTATCTATACACAAATAATAAATCATCATTTATATAATATATTTTTTTATTAGCATCTCATAAAAACTTATTATAATATACTATAGATAAATTTAATTATTCATTTATTACATGTTTAGTTATTCAATTATAATAGGTTTGATATTAGATATCTATGATGTGAATTGTTATATAACCCAGTTGCAAATGTCTAAAGTAAAGTACAGAACTTTATACTGCCAATTAAATGTTTAATTTTGGGTATACCTAACCTAAAAGATGTTCAATTCTGGGTGTATAAGGTGTGTTAGAGTCTCAAAACACTTAATTGAAGTTGGAGGTGATTAGGCTTCTTGAGCTCCAATCTCTTCTTCTCAACGTCAATGGTGGAAAAAGGAAATAAAGTGTGACTGAAGCTGGGTTTATATATTGAGTTTTGGGTGTGGTTTGGATTCGATATAATCAATTAGTTCGTCGGTCTAATTTTCGATCAAAATATTTAAAATTAGTGTTAAAATTAGTATTTTAATTATTTTAATTTTTTTAAATTATAAAATTTAATTTTCTAATTTTCTGGCTCATAAGTAATTTACTAGTTAATTATTTATTAATTACCAAGAATTTACATGCTACTCACTTAATTAAGAATTTTGTTCTCAAAATTCAGTTATTATAAGAAAGTAAGGGGAGGGTAGCGCTTCCTATCTCAACTCCCAATCCTCAATATTCCGTCACTCTTGAAACAATGTCAGATCCTAAAACTTCTTTTTCATGTCATTCCAACTCTAAAACCATCAAAATCATCGTGCTTCAGCAGCGCCACTTTGATTATAGTCCACTAAAAACCTAGTCATTACGCCGCTCCTACCAGAACCTCTTTGAATCTCTTTATCTCACTAATTAATCGTCATCGACCTTTACTTCAGCTGCACGAGTCTTAGTCCCTTGGTTGTCTCCACCACCAGGCCCATTATCGCTCAATCAGTGTTCCCAGTTCGCTTATGCCATCCTTTCAACAGTAGCTCACATAACGGTAGCCATCTTTTCCAAACTGGCCATAAGAATCAACCAGATAACCTCGCTCACGTCTACGAGATGCCCTTTGGGTCTTGTCCACACCAAACACTTGATATTAAGGTGATCAGTCTTAATATCTCGAGTCTAGTGCTTTGAATCCCCAAAGGCATGTCCATGAACACTTATGCTATATATGTCAAGTAGACATCCTAAATAGCATGTATACAAGACTCAGAGTATGCTCAGAAGTATAGTCAGTCCATTCTTAGGCTCTACGAAAACGAATTGCTCTGATACTATAATATAACATCCTACCACACAGAACTTTACGCCTAGGACGTAAGTCAGAGGTGGCGAGGCGCTACCACCTCTTAAAGTGAAATACATACATATATAACAAGGATAATATAGTTAGGAGCCTTGAAAAAAAGAGGCACGATAAAGACAAAACCAAAAATTCATCGCTCACGAAAAAGTTAAGATAAAAGGCTTATACAGAAAACTAAAAGACACACACACACACATATAACAAGAATAATATAATTAGGAGCCTTGAAAAAAAGAGGCACGATAAAGACAAAACTGAAAATTCATTGCAAAAGACTCACACACACACACACAGAGACGGATAAATATAATCAATGCTCTAGACCTAATCTGCGAAACCAAGGCCGGCTAGTATATATATATATATATATATATACAACACCAAAATGTTTTTCAAAAGATAAAATACAAGTCCTGTTTCTCCGGTCTCAAACTCTAAGAGGGACAAAATGTATGTTATGTACAAGATGGAGAATACTATTTATATACATACAAAATATCCCAAAGGTAGATATTCAAGTCCTAGGAGTCTTCAGCAAGCTCAATTGGTGTTACATGTTCTGCATTTGAAAACAACAATATATGTATGGAATGAGAACTGGGAGTTCTTAGTATGGTAAAAGTGTTCATATAGTTAATATATAATGTCTCGAAAAATTCAGAGGCATTCCTAGAACTCCGACACTCAGAATCAAACTTAAAATCAATACTAAACCATAAAGTCTGGTAATATACCTAAAGGATTCCCATTTCTAAACTAACTCTCCACCTCTTGTCTCCTTCAAACCTCCTAATCACCATATAGAAAAGCCCTCATCACACCTCTGCCATATGAAGGACCTCTCAGGTACAAACACAAATAAAACAGACAAGAAAAATATAGATAAAAAATAGCAGTTACAGCAAATAGAGCAGATAGCAGTTAATCACAGATAAGTAATTAGGCAAACCAAAACAAATGCAAACTCAAACAAAGCATTCGAATGCATATGATACATGCCAGTCCTATTGACAATGAGCTCACGTGTCGGTTATACTACTAGAATCTGACACATCTGGTAGCTAACCTGGATATTGTCTCTCGACTGAACATCTCTAGGAGGCATAAGATTGGGGAATTAGTGCCCCACCACCTTCTCCTAGAGGCAAACACTAGGGGGAATAAATCGGGAGATTAGTGCTCTACCACCTTCCCCTAGTGAGGCCGTGTCATACTTGTCGAGGGATTTGGTGCCCTACTACTTTACACACACACACACACACACACACACAGAGAGAGAGAGAGAGAGAGAGAGAGAGAGAGAAGGTAAGGAAAAATATTAGGGGATTAGTGCCCTACTACCTTCCTCACATCCCACAAAATACTCAAAGAATTCGAGAGAATGAATTGAGGAATTAGCACCCTACCACTTTTCTCATACTCCACAAAATACAAATCACAAAGAATGCGGGGGAATGAATCGAGGGATTAGCGCCCCACCACCTTCCACACATCCAACTTATCAGTATCATTGTTGCCATTAATCATGTCTCATTCATTCTCAAATTAACTATTGTTATCATCATCATTATCAATCACTTCTCATATCTCCTTCCTTACCAATTCTAACTTCATTTACACCCTTCAAGTCAAGTACTTCCCTTTAAAACCTTCCTCCATAGGTTTACTCAGTTTCCTATGCTTAGAAACTATGTATCAAACTTTAAAAAATAGTTATAGAGGTTTGGAAGGCTAAAAGATTGGTTAAATATTTAAAAATATCATTTCGACCAAAACAGGAGATTTTACGAAAGTTTACAAGCTTGCTAGGAAGTCAAATAGTTAAAAACAGAAGTTTGTGTGAAAAATAGGGCATCGTGTATATGCATCATACTGTGTGTACACACGCACCAGAAATGATTTCCCGTTTGTGCGTAGGCATCATACTCTGCCTACGCACATCTTGTAAAGCTCGCACGGTGTGCGTACGCATAGCCCCGCGTAGACGCACCAGTGTCAACGCCTGCTTTGTTGCGTGCGTGCACACGATAGGTGGTGCGCGAAATTGTGATCACTACAACTTCACACAACTAACCAGCAAGTGCACTGGGTCGTCCATGTAATACCTTACGCGAGTAAGGGTCGATCCCACGGAGATTGGTGGTATGAAGCAAGCTATGGTCATCTTGTAAATCTCAGTCAGGCAGACTCAAATGGGTATAGATGATGAACGAAAATAACATAAAGATAAAGATAGTGATACTTATGCATATCATTGGTGTAAGAGCTTCAGACAAGTGTATGAAGATGCCTTCCCTTCCGTCTCTCTGCTTTCCTACTGCCTTCATCCAATCCTTCTTACTCCTTTCCATGGCAAGCTCGTGTAGGGTTTCACTGTTGTCAGCAGCTACCTCCCATCCGCGCAGTGAAAGCTAATGCACACACTCTGTCACAGTGCTGCCAATCACCGGTTTGGTTCCCTCCCCTACCGGAATAGAATAACTCTTTTGCGTCTGTCACGAACGCCCAGTAGGTTACAGGTTTGAAGCACGTCACAGTCATTCAATCATTGAATCCTACTCAGAATACCACAGACAAGGTTTAGACCTTCCGGATTCTCTTGAATGCCGCCATCAGGTCCTGCCTATACCACGAAGATTCCGATTAAAGAATCCAAGAGATATTCACTAAGCCTCAGATGCTTGTAGAACAAGAATGGTTGTCAGTCACCTTGTTCATGGGTGAGAATGGTGATGGGCGTCAATCATCACCTTCATCATGTTGAAGAACAAGTGATATCTTGGATAAAGAACAAGTGGAATTGAATGGAAGAACAATAGTAATTGCGTTAATACTCGAGGTACAGCAGAGCTCCACACCTTAATCTATGGTGTGTAGAAACTCCACCGTTGAAAATACATAAGAACAAGGTCTAGGCATGGCCGAATGGCCAGCCTCCCAATGATCTAAGAACTAGATGTCCAAAGATGATCAAAGGATCAAAAACAATCCAAAGATGATAAATACAATAGTAAAAGGTCCTATATATAGAGAACTAGTAGCCTAGGGTGTACAGAGATGAGTAAATGACATAAAAATCCACTTCCGGGCCCACTTGGTGTGTGCTCGGGCTGAGCAATGAAGTAATTTTCGTGTAGAGACTCTTCTTGGCGTTTAACTCCCATTTTGGTGCCAGTTTGGGCGTTTAACTCCCATTTAGGTGCCAGTTCCGGCGTTTAACGCTGGGATTTCTGTAGGTGACTTTGAACGCCGGTTTGGGCCATCAAATCTTGGGCAAAGTATGGACTATTATATATTGCTGGAAAGCCCAGGATGTCTACTTTCCAACGCCGTTGAGAGCGCGCCAATTGGGCTTCTGTAGCTCCAGAAAATCCACTTCGAGTGCAGGGAGGTCAGAATCCAACAGCATCTGCAGTCCTTTTGAGTCTCTGGATCAGATTTTTGCTCAGATCCCTCAATTTCAGCCAGAAAATACCTGAAATCACAGAAAAACACACAAGCTCATAGTAAAGTCCAGAAAAGTGAATTTTAACTAAAAACTAATAAAAATATAATAAAAACTCAACTAAAACTACCAAAAACATACTAAAAACAATGCCAAAAAGCGTACAAATTATCCGCTCATCACAACACCAAACTTAAATTGTTGCTTGTCCTCAAGCAACTGAAAATCAAATAAGATAAAAAGAAGAGAATATACTATAAACTCCAAATTATCAATGAAACTTAGCTCCAAATTAGATGAGCGGGACTAGTAGCTTTTTGCCTCCAAACAGTTTTGGCATCTCACTTTATCCTTTGAAATTCAGAATGATTGGCTTCTTTAGGAACTCCGAATCCAGATAGTGTTATTGATTCTCCTAGTTAAGTATGATGATTCTTGAACACAGCTACTTATTGAGTCTTGGCCGTGGCCCAAAGCACTCTGTCTTCCAGTATTACCACCGGATACATACATGCCACAGACACATAATTGGGTGAACCTTTTCAGATTGTGACTCAGCTTTGCTAAAGTCCCCAATTAGAGGTGTCCAGGGTTCTTAAGCACACTCTTATTGCCTTGGATCACAACTTTATTTCTTTCTTTTTCTTTCTTTTTCTCTTTCTCCCTTTTTTTCGTTTTTCTCCTTCTTTTTCTCTATTTTTTTTTTTTTTGTATTCACTGCTTTTTCTTGCTTCAAGAATCATTTTTTATGATTTTTCAGATCCTCAGTAACATGTCTCCTTTTTCATCATTCTTTCAAGAGCCAACAATTTTAACATTCATGAACCACAAATTCAAAAGACATATGCACTGTTTAAGCATACATTCAGAAAACAACAAGTATTGTCACCACATCAAACTAATTAAGCTAGTTTTAAAGATGAATTTGAAATCCTGTACTTCTTGTTCTTTTGTGATAAAAACAGTTTTCATTTAAGAAAGGTGATGGATTCATATTCATAGCTTTAAGGCATAGACACTAAGACACTAATGATCATAAGACACAAACATGGATAAACATAAAGCATAATTTTCGAAAAACAGAAAAATAAAGAACAAGGAGATTAAAGAACGGGTCCACCTCAGTGATGGCGGCTCTTTCTTCTTCTTGAAGATCCTATGGAGTGCTTGAGCTCCTCAATGTCTCTTCCTTGTCTTTGTTGCTCCTCCCTCATGATCCTTTGATCTTCTCCAATTTCATGGAGGAGGATGGCATGTTCTTGGTGCTCCACCCTTAATTGTCCCATGTTGGAACTCAACTCTCCTAGGGAGGTGTTCAGTTGCTCCCAAATAGTCTTGTGGAGGAAAGTGCATCCCTTGAGGTATCTCAGGGATCTCATGATGAGAGGGGTCTCTTGTTTGCTCCATCTTCTTCTTAGTGATGGGCTTGAGGTCATGCCTTCTCAGTTGAACCGGCTTTGGATGCCATAAATGGTTATGGAAAAACAAAAAGCAATGCTTTTACCACACCAAACTTAAAAGGTTTGCTCGTCCTCGAGCAAAAGAAGAAAGAAGAGAGTAGAAGAAGAAGAAATGGAGGAGAGGGAGATGGCTTTGTGGTTCGGCCAGAAGGGGAAGAAGTAGTGGTTTATGAAGGATGGATGTGAGTGGTGAAGAGAAAGAGATGTTGAGGTGATTGGTGAATGGGTGAAGAAGAAGAGAAAGAGTGGTGGGGTTTATGGGGATCCTGTGGGGTCCACAGATCCTTAGGTGTCAAGGAAAAGTCATCCCTGCACCAAATGGCATCAAAATCCACGTTTTGAGCCATTTCTGGCGTTAAACGCCGGGCTGGTGCCCATTTCTGGCGTTTAACGCCAGGTTCTAGCCCTTTCCTGGCGTTTAACGCCAGTCTGGTGCCCCTTTCTGGCGTTAGACGCCCAGAATGGTGCCAGACTGGGCGTTAAACGCCCAACTGCTAGGCTTACTGGCGTTTAAACGCCAGCAGCATCTTCCTCCAGGGTGTGCTGTTTTTCTTCCTGTTTTTCATTCTGTTTTTGCTTTTTTTCATTGTTTTTGTGACTTCTTATGATCATCAACCTACAAAAAAGATAAAATAACAAAAGAAAATAGTTAACTATAAAACATTGGGTTGCCTCCCAACAAGCGCTTCTTTAATGTCATTAGCTTGACAGAGGACTCTCATGGAGCCTCAGAAATACTCAGAACCGTGTTGGAACCTCCCAACACCAAACTTAGAGTTTGAATGTGGGGGTTCAACACCAAACTTAGAGTTTGGTTGTGGCCTCCCAACACCAAACTTAGAGTTTGACTGTGGGGGCTCTGCTTGGCTCTGTTTTGAGAGAAGCTCTTCATGCTTCCTCTCCATGATGACAGAGGGATATCCTTGAGCCTTAAACACATAGGATTTTTCATTCACTTGAATGATCAGTTCACCTCCATCAACATCAGTCACAGCCTTTGCTGTGGCTAGGAAGGGTCTGCCAAGGATGATGGATTCATCCATGCACTTCCCAGGATCTTGTCTCTTTTGAGGTAATTTCTGCCTAGACAAGTCATCCAGTTCTTTGGTGAGCAAAGGGGGTTCATCCTCCCAAGTCTCATTTCCAAATAACTTGTCATTTAGCTTCATGATTGCTCCAAGGTATTTAGCAACTTGCTCTTCAGTGACATACTCATCCTCTTCAGAGGAAGAATACTCATCAGAGCTCATGAAAGGCAGAAGTAAGTCCAATGAAATCTCTATGGTCTCATTTTGAGCCTCAGATTCCCATGGTTCCTCATTGGGGAACTCAGAGGAGATTGGTGCACGCCCGTTGAGGTCTTCCTCAGTGGCGTCCACCTCCTCTCTTTCCTCTCCATATTCGGCCATGGTTATGGCTTTGCACTCTCCTTTTGGATTTTCTTCTGTATTACTTGGGAGAGTTCTAGGAGGGAGTTCAGTAACTTTCTTGCTCAGCTGTCCCACTTGTGCCTCCAAATTCCTAATGGAGGACCTTGTTTCAGTCATGAAACTTTGAGTGGTTTTGATTAGATCAGAGACCATGGTTGCTAAGTCAGAGGTATTCTGCTTAGAACTCTCTGTCTGTTGCTGAGAAGATGATGGAAAAGGCTTGCCATTGCTAAACCTATTTCTTCCACCATTATTGTTGTGGAAACCTTGTTGAGGTCTCTCTTGATTCTTCCATGAGAAATTTGGGTGATTTCTCCATGAAGAATTATAGGTGTTTCCATAGGGTTCTCCTAGGTAATTCACCTCTTCCATTGAAGGGTTCTCAGGATCATAAGCTTCTTCCTTAGATGAAGCATCCTTAGTACTGTTTGGTGCATTTTGCATTTCAGACAGACTTTGAGAAATCAAATTGACTTGTTGAGTCAATATTTTATTCTGAGCCAAAATGGCGTTCAGAGTGTCAATCTCAAGAACTCCTTTCTTCTGATTAGTCCCATTGTTCACAGGATTCCTTTCAGAAGTGTACATGAATTGGTTATTTGCAACCATTTCAATTAGCTCTTAAGCCTCTGTAGGCGTCTTCTTCAGATGAAGAGATCCTCCAGCAGAGCTATCCAAGGACATCTTAGATAGTTCAGAGAGACCGTCATAGAAAATACCTATGATGCTCCATTCAGAAAGCATGTCTGAGGGACATTTTCTGATTAATTGTTTGTATCTTTCCCAAGCTTCATAGAGGGATTCTCCATCCTTCTGTCTGAAGGTTTGGACTTCCACTCTAAGCTTACTCCATCTTTGAGGTGGAAAGAACTTTGCCAAGAAGACATTGACTAGCTTTTCCCAAGAGTCCAGGCTTTCTTTAGGTTGAGAATCCAACCATATTCTAGCTCTGTCTCTTACAGCAAAAGGGAATAGCATCAGTCTGTAGACCTCAGGGTCAACCCCATTAGTCTTGACTGTGTCACAGATTTGCAAGAACTCAGCTAAAAACTGATGAGGATCTTCCATTGGAAGTCCATGGAACTTGCAATTCTGTTGTATTAGAGAAACTAATTGAGGCTTAAGCTCAAAGTTGTTTGCTCCAATGGCAGGGATAGAGATGCTTCTCCCATAGAAGTCGGGAGTAGGTGTAGTAAAGTCACCCAGCACCTTCCTTGCATTGTTGGCATTGTTGTTGTTTTCGGCTGCCATGTGTTCTTCTTCTTTGAAGAATTCGGTCAGGTCCTCTAAAGAGAGTTGTGTTTTGGCTTCTCTTAGCTTTCTCTTCAAGGTCCTTTCAGGTTCAGGGTCAGCTTCAACAAGAATGCCTTTGTCTTTGTTCCTGCTCATATGAAAGAGAAGAGAACAAGAAAATATGGAATCCTCTATGTCACAGTATAGAGATTCCTTGAGGTGTCAGAGGAAAAGAAAGGTAGAAAACAGAAGTAGAAAATTCGAACTTGTCCAAGAAGATGGAGTTCGAATTTTGCATTAAGGGATAGTGTTAGTCCAAAAATAGAAGGATGTGAGAAGAAGGGAAGTAATTTTCGAAAATTAAGTAAAAGATTTTGAAAACATTTTGAAAAACACTTAATTGATTTTCGAAAATAAGAGTGAAAAAGAAATCAAGTGATTTTTGAAAAAGATTTTGAAATTAGACATCAAAAAGATTTGATTGAAAATTATTTTGAAAAAGATGTGGTTAAAAAGATATGATTGGTTTTAAAAAGATGTGATTGAGAAGATATGATTTGAAAACAATTTTAAAAAGATATGATTTGAAAACAATTTGAAAAGATATGATTTTAAAAATTAATGACTTGCCTAACAAGAAAAGATATGATTCAAGCATAAAATCTTCCTTAACAGAAAAGGCAAAAAATGTTCAATCAAATCATTAATTGTTAGTAAGTATCTTTGAAAAAGGAAAGAAATTGATTTTGAAAACATTTGATTGAAAAGATATGATTTGAAAAAGATTTGATTTTGAAAAACTTTGAAAACTTGAAAAAAAAATTGATTTGAAAAACAAAATCTTCCCCCTAGCACCATCCTGGCGTTAAACGCCCAGAATGTGCACATTCTGGCGTTTAACGCCCAAACCTATACCTTTTTGGGCGTTAAACGCCCAACCAGGCACCCTGGCTGGCGTTTAAACGCCAGTCTGCCTTCTTCACTGGGCATTTTTGAATGCTCAGCTTTTTCTGTATAATTCCTCTGCAGTATGTTCTGAATCTTCAATTCTTTGTATCATTGACTTGAAAAGACACAAATTAAAAATATTTTTGGATTTTTGATAATTAAAATGCAACAAGAATCAAATAACAATGCATGCAAGACACCAAACTTAGCAGTTTGTATACTATTGACACTAACTACATGAGAATGCATATGGGAAACACAAAACACTAAAGTCAATAGAATTCAAAGATCAAAACAAGAAAATCATCAAGAACAACTTGAAGATCAATGAGGACACATGCATGAATGCAATAAGAACAAAAACATGCAATTGATACTAAACTTAAGATGAGACTCTAGACTCAAACAAGACATATTTTTGGATTTTATGATTTTGTAAATTTTTTGTGCTTTTTTCGAAAATTATATGGAAGAGAAAATAAAGGTATCAAAATTCTTAATGAGAATTCCAGGAATCATGCAATGCTAGTCTAAAGCTTTAGTCTAAAGGAATTAGACATAGCTAGCTAAGCTTCAGCAAGACATTGCATTCAAGAGCTAAATTGATGATGATCAATCAGCTTTGGTGATGATAAGAACATCACCTTGAAACACTAGAATTCATTCTTAAGAACTCTGAAGAAAAATGCCTAATCTAAGCAACAAGATGAACCGTCAGTTGTCCATACACAAGAACAATCCCCGGCAACGGCGCCAAAAACTTGGTGCGCGAAATTGTGATCACTACAACTTCACACAACTAACCAGCAAGTGCACTGGGTCGTCCAAGTAATACCTTACGCGAGTAAGGGTCGATCCCACGGAGATTGGTGGTATGAAGCAAGCTATGGTCATCTTGTAAATCTCAGTCAGGCAGACTCAAATGGGTATAGATGATGAACGAAAATAACATAAAGATAAAGATAGTGATACTTATGCATATCATTGGTGTAAGAGCTTCAGACAAGTGTATGAAGATGCCTTCCCTTCCGTCTCTCTGCTTTCCTACTGCCTTCATCCAATCCTTCTTACTCCTTTCCATGGCAAGCTCGTGTAGGGTTTCACTGTTGTCAGCAGCTACCTCCCATCCGCGCAGTGAAAGCTAATGCACACACTCTGTCACAGTGCTGCCAATCACCGGTTTGGTTCCCTCCCCTACCGGAATAGAATAACTCTTTTGCGTCTGTCACGAACGCCCAGTAGGTTACAGGTTTGAAGCACGTCACAGTCATTCAATCATTGAATCCTACTCAGAATACCACAGACAAGGTTTAGACCTTCCGGATTCTCTTGAATGCCGCCATCAGGTCCTGCCTATACCACGAAGATTCCGATTAAAGAATCCAAGAGATATTCACTAAGCCTCAGATGCTTGTAGAACAAGAATGGTTGTCAGTCACCTTGTTCATGGGTGAGAATGGTGATGGGCGTCAATCATCACCTTCATCATGTTGAAGAACAAGTGATATCTTGGATAAAGAACAAGTGGAATTGAATGGAAGAACAATAGTAATTGCGTTAATACTCGAGGTACAGCAGAGCTCCACACCTTAATCTATGGTGTGTAGAAACTCCACCGTTGAAAATACATAAGAACAAGGTCTAGGCATGGCCGAATGGCCAGCCTCCCAATGATCTAAGAACTAGATGTCCAAAGATGATCAAAGGATCAAAAACAATCCAAAGATGATAAATACAATAGTAAAAGGTCCTATATATAGAACTAGTAGCCTAGGGTGTACAGAGATGAGTAAATGACATAAAAATCCACTTCCGGGCCCACTTGGTGTGTGCTCGGGCTGAGCAATGAAGTAATTTTCGTGTAGAGACTCTTCTTGGCGTTTAACTCCCATTTTGGTGCCAGTTTGGGCGTTTAACTCCCATTTAGGTGCCAGTTCCGGCGTTTAACGCTGGGATTTCTGTAGGTGACTTTGAACGCCGGTTTGGGCCATCAAATCTTGGGCAAAGTATGGACTATTATATATTGCTGGAAAGCCCAGGATGTCTACTTTCCAACGCCGTTGAGAGCGCGCCAATTGGGCTTCTGTAGCTCCAGAGAATCCACTTCGAGTGCAGGGAGGTCAGAATCCAACAGCATCTGCAGTCCTTTTGAGTCTCTGGATCAGATTTTTGCTCAGATCCCTCAATTTCAGCCAGAAAATACCTGAAATCACAGAAAAACACACAAGCTCATAGTAAAGTCCAGAAAAGTGAATTTTAACTAAAAACTAATAAAAATATAATAAAAAATCAACTAAAACTACCAAAAACATACTAAAAACAATGCCAAAAAGCGTACAAATTATCCGCTCATCAATAGGATACGTGGGCATCCAAAGCAGAATTTCTGGTTTTTCTATAACTTTGCCAAATTCAATTTTCTATACCTAACTTTCGACATCCATAACTTTCTCTACAAAACTCTGATTTCCTCAATCTTTAATCCGTTTTTAAAGCTCTTATAATTATCTTCAATTTGAAATAAAGTTCACTCAAATCCAAAATCCGAGTCTCAAGTTATGGTTCGTCGAATTCGGTCAAAAATATATTTTTACCAAAAAGTTCAAAACTACCATTTTTCCAAATCTTCAATTTCAAACCAATGGTTCACAATCCCAAAACAGCCCCAAAACTCTATTCAACACCTTTCATTCATTTCACAACATACCACCACCTAATTTATTCAATTATTCAACAATTTCATATATGTACCTCAATAATTCCTCAACGAAAATCAACAACAATCATCCAACTTACCGAGAATTGTCTCATTTCGGCCTCCGGCCTAATTTCACACTAATCATCATCATACCTCATAATTCCACCAAATTCATATACACATATCAAATCTCAAATCAATTGCAAACATATACACATTTATTCACTAATCACATCAACAACCAAATTCAATCCAAGCTTATTTTATGGTCAATTAGCCTAAGTTTTCACGCGACATTATATATTAATTATGAGAAACCAAAATCATACATTGGCCGATTTCTTCTCAAGCCACAATACACCATAAAATATCTTTTCTGCAAGCCTCAACGTCTCCAGACCAACTCAAGCTTCAATTTACCACGTGTTTGTTCCAATTCATCAATATGACTCCAATCAACACAAAATTCAATCTAATTCCACATAATATATCAAAATCAGTACTAAGATTTTCAATTATCCATAAACTACAGGGGTTAGAGCTTCCTTATCTTACCTAACGATGATTGGGGCTAAATCCAATAATTATCCAAGGTTAGATTGTACCTAAATCACCAAAATCATCAAAATCTCTCAATTCCCAAATCAAAAATATGAAAAAGGGGGAAACAAAGATCTGGGCATGGAAATTAAAGATCCTTACCACTTTGTTGGGTTAGAATCGAAGAGCTCAAAGAGACAAACATGCGACCACAAACGGTGTGGTGATCGAAACTCTGGATTAAAAGTTATGTGAAATTGAAGTTAGAGGTGAGGGTTAGAGTTCTTGATCTCCAATCTCTTCTTCTCAAGGTGAATGGTGGAAAAATGAAGTAAAGTGTGGTTAAAGATGGGTTTATATATTGGGCCTTGGGCTCGGTTTGGACCCGGTCCAACCAGTTAGTCTATCGGCTTAATTTTAGGACAAAATCTTTAAAAATAGTGTTAAAATTCATATTTTAATTATTTTTATTTCTTTAAATTATAAAATTTAATTTTCTAGTTCCTTTGACTCATAATTAATTTATTAGTTAATTATTTATAAATTACCCAGAGTTTACACAGTTCTTTACGGAGGCGGCTGAAGGCTCAGGGCAAACTTACTTCCTTACTCACGGTGGTTATTGACTCACTCAAGGCAGGCTGCAGCAAGCCAGCAATGCTGTCGTCTCACCCGCAACACTGCAGCAACGTCATATCCAGCAGCATTGTCCTCCCCGATAGTGTTGTCCTCTCCAGCGTGGCAGTGTATTCGTCCAGTCAAGCATGCGTCAGTGTCACCCTTTCAAGGTAGTGATGTTATCATCTCCAGCGTGCATCGTGCAGTCGTCGATGATGTCATCTAGTCGTCAATAGCGTCATCTCTTTTGGTTTGTGGCAGTTGTCTTATCCGATCAGGTAAGGATCCAATTTTCTTAGGTTAAGTGTTAATTTTTTTTATATTCTCTATTAATTTTATGTACTCTCTGTTTAATTTTTTAGGGTAAGTGTTGTTACTTTTTTTGTTCAATTATTAACTTATAAGAATTTGAAGTTCTTGTTGAGAGCCATGTTAACCACTAATTCTGAGTTCTTGTACAATGTCTGAGTGGTTAATGTTCTGTTATGTTTTTCGGAGCTTAAAAATCGCAAAAACTCACCCTATAAGTGACACTGTTGTTGGAAACACATCTTCTGCAAGTGCAGCCACTCTCACTGTTATTCACGATGGTATTTCTGATGGAACATCACAAATCCTAGCTCCCTCCTTATTGCCTGCCTCAAATCCTCCATTAGAACCTGATACACAAATACAAACACAGACTAAAGCCACTAGAGCTACTGATGAGCCTCTAAAAGAAGTAAAACATAAACCTAGTAGGCACTTAGTAGTAGGAGTGGCAAAGCAGGCTGGCCCGCCCCGCCCCGCCAAAGCCTGCCCAAACATGGGGCGGGCTGGCCTGCCCCGCCAAACTGATATGGGCTCAACTTGCTACCACGCCCCGCCAAAGGGTGGATTGGCGGGTTGGCAGGCCGGCCCGCCTTTTTTTTAAAAATTTTTTAACCAATTTTTTTATGATAAAATTTAATTTAACATACTAACTACTAAGTACTAACAATTATTTTACTTTATAATAAAATTATTCTATCAAATTAGTTTTTTAATATATAGAGTAATATCTTAAATTAATTATTAATCCATAAAAAAATTATAATTAACCATAATAACTTTTTTGATTGAAATTAACAATAACAAAAATAACATAACAAATAATAAGTCTCAAAGTCTCATACATAAGTGCATAATAATAACAAAACAAACACATAATCCACACATAAATCCTACTATAATTAAAACAAAACACAACATAATTCATAAATCAACAAGACACCCAAAAAAATCCTTAAATCAACACACATAAATCAATTATCAACTTCTAAATCAATAAAATTTGAATCTGATCCAGAAGTTGAAACACCGCCTCTCCTAGCACCTTGAGGATTCACATCTTCACCTTCACTTTCACCTGCAATTAGAAGAATACCCAAATTTAGAACAAGATATAAATACTTAAATGTTATATGAATTTTAAATTAGTAACTAACAATGTAATTACCATCAACAAAGCCTTTATTCCAATTGTGAGTACAAATCATAGCCTCAACATTTTTTGGCAACATTCGACTTCTATATTTGTTAATGACATGAGCTCCAATACTAAAGGCAGATTCCGATGCAACCGTAGTAATTGGAATACTCACTAAGTCACGTGCCATGATTGATAACTTCGGATAACGACTCTCATATAATTTCCACCGTTCCAAAACATCTAAACCTTCAAAGCAATTCTTTGACAAAAGTGGCTCCTCCAAGTATGTATCAAGTGGATTCTTTCCACTAGAGACCTCAGCTTGATGGTTACGTTTCATCAATTTCTATCAAAATAGAAATAATGACATCTTGTTAGGATAGAATAATGACAATTAATAACAGAAATTAAATATGTTAAACATTACTTACGCCAACAATTGTAAGTCGCTTCTTGCTTGCACTTTCAGGGGTAGGGGCCATGGATGAAGATTGAATACTAGGTCCTTATGCTTGAACAGTTGGAAGAGAATTCTTGTCATATTTTTCAAAAAGTTTGTATAATTTTTATTTTCACATGTTCCACCTTTTCTTTTGCAATCTCAACATCAATCTCCTCATACATAAGCTCTAAAGTAGAAATCTTAAGTCTAGGATAAAGAATAGCACCAAATACAAGAATGACATTATACTTTTCTCAATACTTCTTAAATTTGTTCATCATCTTTTCTCCCATGCTCCTTAGAAGCTCATCTTCACTTCTCAAACTTCCCATCCAAACACATTGAATATGATAGACTTGTAGAAAATACAAATTCGAAGTAGGGTAAGATGTGCCAGAAATCAAATTAGTAGTTTCATAAAAGAGTATAAAAATTCACATATCTTTTCAGCTCTCCCCCATTCATCAACCGAAGGACAATACTTATAAGCATGGTCGGTTGCCTTCAGATACTCAAAGGCCTTCCGATACTTGATAGCACTTTCGAGCATAATGTACGTAGAATTCTATCGAGTAGTAACATCTAGATGCAACCCAGTTATCAAATTCAAACCCAGAATCACTGAAACACATTCTTTAAACTTTATCATTCTACTTTCTGATCCCCTTACATATTTCACACTTTTTCTAATCTTATCCAATGCATTATGAGCAATTTTTAATCCATCTTGCACAATAAGATTCAAGATATGAGCAGAACAACGAATATGAAAGAACTCTCCATCACACAACAACCAATCATGCATATTTAATGCACTTTTCAAATGATTTTGGCATGTATCATTAGCAGATGCGTTATCTAGTGTAAGAGTCATAATCTTCTTTTCAATTCCTCATTCATTTAAAAGCTCAAAAATCTGGAAAGACAATTCAAATCTCGTGTGAGGAAAAGGCATATGACAAAAACTCAAAATTTTACTTTGTAATTTTCAATTCAGATCAATAAAGTGAGCAGTTAGGCATAAATAACCCTCTGTAGTGATGGATGTCCACAAATCAGAAGTCAGACAAACTCTATTAGGAATGGCTAATAAAGTACTTTTAAGCTTTTCTTTTTTCCTTGAGTAAATTTTCAATACATCCTCCTTAAGAGTATTTCTAGTAATTAGGCCTAGAGTTAGACTGATGTATTTTACCCGATTTCTAAATTTTTTATTATCAACAATAGAAAAGGGAACATCACAATCAATCACAAAGGTAGCAAACATCTCACGCGATACATGATTATCTATCTTGAGAGCCCCCATTTTATTTTGCATTTCTATCAAAGTTTGACCAATATCCTCGAAATCTATTTTCACACACCTGTCCAAATGACGCTTAAGTGACGATGTCCCATACTGTTTACCACCAGCCTTGAATTTCTTTTTGCATCCATCACATTGAGCACGATCTATTCCATCATCACCAGGTCCAAGCTTTGTGAAATATCTCCACACATCAGATGTTGTTGCCTTTGTCTTTTTCTTTTTAATATCTTCTATCGTTTCATAAATTTCCATATCTTCAGGATTTTGTGTTACATTCCCACTATCAACTTTCATTGAGAAAGAATTATCCATTGCAAAATCAACAACTCAACCTACATAATACAAATACATAACACAAATAAATAACAATATCTAAATCAGCAATAAATCAATAAGAAAATATTGAAATAGTAAAATTTCCAAAGCATGAAACTATGAAAGAAGCTAAGCATCAGAATTTTAGTTTTAGAAATGAAGCTGCTCATAAAGTTTCAGCTACAGATAACTGATGTAGGAATTGGATGTGTTGGATTTTATAAAAATGGGTGGGTCAAAAGCAAACCATCAATTTGTTTGTGATCCAAAAAATATTAAAATGGTACTAATACTCAAATAAAAGCCACACAAAGATAGGCAAGAAACAAGATGAATACATATAGTATCAAGTTACACGCATTGCAGTTGCAGCGAGTTTTCAGAAATCCACCAAGTCTCATTTACTAAATTCTTGGTAATAACAATATTCATGAAACTACCGAATTTAATATAAACAAATGAAATGATTAATATAGCCTATACAAAAGAAAATAAGTTCATCAGCAGTTCAGCACCTGCTCCAAAACAAAATAAAGAAACACATAAAAGCATTGAATAGCATGATTATTCACATTATAATGCTGAATTGCTGATATCTGAGACTGAGAGGGTTACCACTTACCTGCCTACTCTCAAAATTCATAAACAAATTTCAGAAATAAACACCGGTAAAATAAATTTCACAAACAAATCCACAACAATTTTCAACAGCATTAAAGAAGTTGTCCAGTGTCCACAACCACAATCACAGATTCACAGTTCCTTACTTAAAAAAAACAAAAAAAATAAAAAACTTTACTTACTGAATACTAACTCACAGCCGTCGAGAGGTAAAAGAGGAGAGAGTAACGCCACCGGAATCCGCCGGAACACAGAACCGTCGAGACAGCGTAGAGGCAACACGAGATAGCGTCGCTGGGACTTCAGTTTAGTGAGGGCTGGCGAGATGAAACAGCGACCGGCGACGTGACTGACCGACGACGAGAGGTAGCTCAGATAGAAGTGAACTGGAGCGCGCCGCCACGAACCGCGACGGTGTGATGCTACCTACGCAGGTAGCTCAGGGAACAGACAAGGGAGCTAAGCTGTTTAAGGAAGAAGCCGAGGGTCAGGGTCTGTCGGCCTCAGGGTCTCACCGTCTCAGGGTCAGAGAAGGGAGTAAGGGAAGAAGAAGGTCGAAGGGTTAGGGAAGAAAAACCTAATTTTTCTATTTATAAGTCACGTGTAAATTTACAAAATTATCCTAAAAAAAACAATATGGCAGCCCGCCCCGCCCCGCCTTGGCCCGCAGTTTTGGCGGTGCGATTTTGACGGATTCAAAATCTCGTCCTGACCCGCCGTTTTGGCGGTTTTGGCAATTTTGACGGTTTGACCTGGCAGGTTCGACCCATTTTGCCACCCTACTTAATAGTGTTTGGCTCATTTTTCTAAAAGTTCTCCTAATAAAGTCACTTGTAACTATTGTAAAAAAAATGCATGTAATAGTTCTAGTCATGGTACCATAAACTTGCATATATATTTGAGAATTTACATTAAAAACCCTCGTAAGTAAGTTGAAAAGAAACAAAAAACCATTGCAGTTCGGAGCCAATTTGAGGATGACCCTAATGTTGTTACTATAAAACTTGTTGATTTTAATAAAAACAAACTCATCTTGTCTTTGCAAAGATGATAATTTTTGTTGAACTTTCATTTAAATTTGTTGAGGCTCAATGTTTTAGAGAGTTTATGAGTGAAGCACAACCTAGGTTTAGGGCTTTCACACGTATCACAATCACTAGAGATTTTATGGCTTTGTTTAGATATAAGAAAGAGAAGTTGAGAAAGATGTTATTTAAAAATTACCAAATGATTTTTTTTATTACCGATACTTGGACCTCAATTCAAAATTTAAAATATATGTGTGTGGCTGCACATTACGTTGATGAAGGGTGGATATTGAATAAAAAAAATTAAATTTTTGTTTGATTACTGATTATAAGAGTAAGACCTAAGAAGAGCTTTAGAATAATGATTGCAAGAGTGAGATACGAGAAAGATATGTTGTGTAACTATTGACAATACTAGTACTAATGGTATTGTAATTGCATATTTATTTAGAGGCATGGATGATTGAAATGGATCAACATTGTTAAACAGAGATTTCATGCATATGAGATGTTGTGCTCATATTTTAAATCTAATTGTCAGTGATGGTATGAAGGAAATTGATAGCTCAATAAGTAAAATAAAAACTGCATGCAAGTTTGTTAGGTAATTTTCTACTAGGATGCAATCTTTTAAGAGGTGTATTCAAGAGATAAATGTAACTTGTAAGGTTATGGTAGTGTTAGATGTGCCTGCTAGGTGGAACTCCACTTATTTAATGCTAGATGTTGAAAATTTTGAATCGACTTTTAATCGACTTAGTTATCAAGACTCCTTTTATTTGTTGGCACTTGAGTCTGAAAGAGGACGTCATGATGCTAATGATTAAAAAAGGGCACATGTGTTTGTGAAATTTTTTAAGATATTTAATGATGCTACTTTTTTTTCTATTTCTTTAAATGTTACATGTATTAATTTTTTTAATAAATTGTATGATATTAAAAAAACTTTAAATAAGTGGAGAAAGAGTAACGATATTGGTTTGTAAAAGATGGCTACCCAAATGAAAGTGAAATTAAAAAAATATTGGGTCGATGATGGCATATATTACTTTCTTTTTGTGGCTTTTTTTTATCCTTGTTACAAGTATGAATATATTCAATTTTGTCTTAATCGGGTGTATAGATTGAATCAAGCCAAAGATATGTTATGAAATTGAAGGATATCATTCATAAGCTGTATGAGTCTTAATCCATGATATATTTCTTTTTAGATGGTAGTTCTTCTGATAGTTTAAATTCTAACATTGCCTCTCGTGATCATGTCTTTAGTGGTGAAAATGCACCTGAGAAGAAAAATGGCTACAAGGATGAGTTTAGATTGAAAGTTAAAAAAAAAAAATAAACAAGGTGAGGTCAAAAGGAACGAGTTAGAAAAATATATGGAAGATGATGTGAAAGATAACATTTCCAGTTTTGTTATTTTGTGTTGGTGAAAATTAAAATCAATGAAGTATTCCCATTTAATACTAGTGATTATATGCTTGACCCATTTAAAAGCTCTTTGAATCTTTCTACTGCTATTGAGTCTTTAATTTACATACAAAATTGATTGGGGACTCAAGAGAAGATGCATGATTTAAAGAAAAAATTTGAGGAAAAAAAAATACGAATTAGATAACTATTTTTAATTTATATTTTTAAAATTATTATATAATTGTTGTTATTGTTGAGTCTATAATCATAATTTAATTATTATTATTGTAGAGATTTTAACTTTATCAATATCTAATGAATTCGTTGGAGTTGTTATTGTTTATAATAATTTTAGGTTAATATTTTTTATTAATTATTTGTTTACTGAATTACTTTCAATGAATCAATTTTATATATTGACATTGGCTAATAATATGCAGATCTTTTGAAGGTCATAACTTTTTTATTGAACATGTTTGGTTGATGGAATGAAGAATTATTGCTATTGCACTTTTATTTTTAGTTTTTAATGTGTTTGAAATTTGACGTGTTTGGTGTTTGAATTTTAATGTTTCGATTTTAATGTGTTTGCTGTTTGGTTACCCTTAGTTTGGATTTTAATGTGTTTAGACTTTTGATTATGACAATGACTTAAATATTTAGCTATAATCGTGGATTGTTATGGATATTTTTTATCATTAAAATAATATTGACTTGTTTATTAATTTTATATGTTTATTATATTTACAGGATTTTAAAATAAAATTCTTGTTTTTTCAAAATTTTTATCTGAATTTCTATTTCATTAGGTATCAAATTATCTGAACTAAACCAATCTGCTCTTAATTGGTTTGCTTTGGTTTGAATACGCACATAAAAAATGTAACTAAACCAATTATAATTTAATTAGTTCGGTTCTTATTTTACCCTAAACCTGAATCAATCCGACCTTCTGAACACCCCTATATTAAAGGGGTCAGATCCATATTTGTTTAATTTCACACTTGTAAGCATAGGTATGGGAACCCCTTCAGCATTTGCTATCTTTTTTAACAAATCTCAAATACACTTTGTTTGGGAAAGATAACATTTTTCTGAGGGCAATTTAGTGGTCTGTATGCCTAAAAAATAACTAAAAGTTTCCAAATTTTTCAAAGAAAATATTATAAAGTTGTTTTGATTGAATAGTAGTATGATATTTTTTTTAGAAAAAGTATAAATAATTAACTGTGTATATAGCCAACTCGAGCTAATTTTTTAAAATTTAAAAAACGCATCCCAATATTTGTGCCATGCACGTTCGTCTTCTTTTTCCTTTTTGTCTTCGTCTTTGTTTTTCTTTTTTTTCTCCTCTTCTTCTTTGCCAAATTCACGCCGTAGCGCCGCGCCGCGCCGCCTCATCATTGTCCATCATGCGTCACGCACTCATCACCTGCACACCAGTTATTCACCGACAGAAGCGGTGCATCCTCCACAGTCGACAACGCATAAGAGAGTGATTGTTGCGGTTTCGCCACATGGCGTTCTTCAGATATTTTTTTAAGTTTTAGATACTCATGTTATAATAAATTTAGATGTTTGTTTTCATTTGATTTTGAATGTTTCTCATAATAATTTAAATTTACGTTTACTCCAAAAAAAAAAACAAAAAAGGCCCAATTTCTTTTTCTTCTTAATGAGCTTCCATGTTTTACTAATTGGCTGTACCACTAATTAAATATCTATCAAAATTATTTTTTTTTATTAGTATATCAGTAGAGTAAGATACACAAAAATAAAACATCTCAATGTTCCAAACTTAGCTTTTTAATAAAACATGAATGATCTAACCTAGTTTTAAGTCAAAAGATACAAAATTAGAGGATAACTTGATGAACCAAGTTCTAGAACTTGTTTAAGTCCATAACGTAGCTTACTGGTTGTATACCAAAAATATAATTTTATTATATATAAATAATTTTAAAATGACCTAAAATATTCTAAAAAAGAATCAAGTTTGTCCTACAGGTGTTGAGCCAAAAAGGTGAAATTAAAAAAAACATTTTAAAAGAAGTTGAATTTTTTTTAAGTGAGAACTATATTGGTGGAAGTCACTACAGCAAATGCGGAAGATAGTGGCTATTAATTGGTGGCTATTTATCGAACCGCCACAAATTGACAAGATTAGACAGATATGGGAGCGATTTGCATTTCAGCTACAAAAAGAACCAAAATAACAGCGGTTCTCTTCCCAATGGCCACAATCAAATCAACAAGAGAGCCAAAATCCCTAAGCGCCCCCATCACTCACTCGACCAAGTTCACAGCTCTGAAATCTGAATGACTCCCCCTTCTCCCACCCTGGCTTCTCTTCGACCATCAAAGCAGCGCCACCATCGATCTTCACCCCCAATGTCTCCGTCAGAACCACATAACCACCACCGTCATCTTCTTCTTTTTCTCCCCTTCTCTCTTTCTTTCCCTGTCTTCTGCCTTCTTTGTCTCATCACTGGCTCCTATCCAACGCCACCGCGACCATCTTCTTCTCCTCCTTACAACCTTTCACTGTGGCTCTCTAGCTCGCCCCTGCCTTCCTCATTTCCATTCGCAGAATCAAAACAGAGCCACTCCTGTTCCAGCGAGTTCAGACATAGCAGCGGCTGGTCACTGCCACTACATCCCTCTCTCCTATGCTCTTGCTCTGTTCTTTGACTCAGGTTCTCAGATCACCTTTTCTTCTATATTTTAGTTAATTTAGGATTAGTTATATGTTGATTCTAGTGTTAATTTGATTTGGTTAAGATTATTTGCTATTGTTAGTTGAGTTTAGGTTAGAATTAGAATTTTCTGATTAGAATCAATGTTAGCAAATACATAGTTAAACAAGCTCTTAAAAGCTTCTTGAGTTTGAATTTCAATTTATTTGGATTGATTAACTGATACTTTGCTGAGTCACTATGAAATGCTGCTGATTTTTCATGTCATTGGTGCTGAATTTTGAATTGGTGTTGCAAAGAATACTTGTTAGTGCTATTTTTGTTTTGTTTATGCTTTTACATTTCAAGTGCTCGACAATATGCTAAGTGGTGTTTGGTGTGATGTGGATGTTGTGGAGTTTTTCTATTATGGAGCACTTGCACCAATTTCTAAAGAGCAATTATATACAGAGCTCGCTGATGGCTTAATGGAAAGTGATTCATGTATTGGCTTTTGTTCTCAGGTGCTTTTGCCTTGAAGAATTGATTTCTTTTGTATACTAAGTGAAATTCAAATGAAAACAATGATTCTTTTGTCATCTTGCCATAATAATTTTTTTACTTTCATTATTCAGTAACTTCTTTTTATATTTAGAATTATTCACTATTTCATTTAGTCCTATTAAAATCTTATGGGTCTATTGTGGAAGATACGAAGCAAGTGCTGTTGATGGATGATAAAAGATATTTAATAATTGTTCTTTGCGATGAAAGATAGAGCTTGTAGTATGGCAAGTGAAAGAGTTTGGTACACTGTAAATTCGGCTTTTAAGTAAAGGGATTATCAAACTAGCAATTTTTAGTTGGATTAAAATAGTAATTTGCCTTCTTTTTCTTTCATATTTTCTAAGCTTACCAATTGAGGGTTTTAGTGTTGTCTTAATTCATGACTCTCTGATTTGGATTATCAGATGCTTCTTTCTTTTACTAGTTAAAGGAGTTGATAGTATATAAACCCGGTTGTATTGTTGTTTTACATCAAGAATTCTTACATACTGATTTTACTCATCCATATATTGATTTGATTCTTTTTATCTTGAACATCGGTCTAATGCTGGCATCTATCTGAAGTTTTGGTATGTTTTCTCCTTCCCTGATTTTCAATTTTTTAATTATTGTACTCAAGGTTGCAATCCAAGAGACCTATGGAACCTTGGGGGCTATTGTAAAAAGTTGAATTGGAAATCAAGAAGTTGGTTTTCTAACGAATCGACATGCACTATTGATCTGGACTATCCAAATCAAAAATGTTT
Source organism: Arachis stenosperma (assembly GCF_014773155.1). Classification (NCBI taxonomy): domain Eukaryota; kingdom Viridiplantae; phylum Streptophyta; class Magnoliopsida; order Fabales; family Fabaceae; genus Arachis; species Arachis stenosperma. The sequence goes on from NC_080380.1 coordinate 128,062,081, forward strand.
CATCCGTTATTGCCAAGCCTTGGACTTGGTGTATATCTTGGTGCTGTTGAGAGAGCAACATCATTTATTACTGATAATCTTTGGTATGGCATTTTTGCAGGAACAAACCCAGGTAATGAAATTTTAAATTACTGATTATTCTGAATTTATTATTTGTGGTCAAAAAGCAAAAGTTCTCAGTTAAGTGCTACTTGTTAATCTTAATATTTGCACTACTACATTTTGAACATTTGGTAACATTTATTGCTTAACACCCATTTTTTTAAGTGCCTAATGACTATTTGATTAATCAAGTTTATTTTTGTTAATAAGTTTTTCTTTATAGTTTATCTTCCACTATTTTGCATATAATACTAAATAAATAAAAATTTGGTATTTATAAATATATTCCTTTCTTATCAAGAAAATGTTAGCAATAGATGTCAGTAAAAATTTGAATTTTATTCTTAAATCTTATCTGTTGATATTTGCAGCATATTCTTAATTGATGTTACTTGCAGGGGAGCAATTGGACAGTCGAAAATATTGGTTCCTGTCATATTAGTCATGGTTTATAACCGCTAGAATTCGTAAGTTCTCTTCTGATTTTCAATTCAACAATTATTTACTTTCATAATGAAATCTAATTAATCCGTATACAAATATTTTGTACCTCTTAGGGATCCAAGTATGGCACTTTTCTCGTTTTTTATTGGACTGAGGATAAACAATTAATTTATGCCGAAAAAGCACATTTTTAAGCTGAAGAAAGAGAGTAGATTATCATAGAAATCAGTTTTCAATTTTTTTCTTCAATTATGTAGAAGATTTGTGAAATAAAATTTCTTTTATACCTCTCCAGAAATCATGCCTTTTCTTGTTGCCCTGCAAGGACTTGCTAGTTTTGGCTTGAATCTGATGTACCCTTCTGAATCTTAGGACTGTAACAATGTTACTGTGTGCTCATCATAGTGTGTAGTGTTCTTATTGTTGGAAGTCATTTTTCTGTTATCTATTGTTGACTTGTTGTATGCACAAAAATTGTAGCTTTTGTGGCTGTGCTTAGTAGTTTTAGCTTAAATCTAGTATACCCTTTTAGTATGAAAATTTATTCTTCCCTTAAAGAAGGTTTATTTCGACAAAAAGATGCTCGCTTTGGAGACTTTCCGACTGACCAAAGAGCTGGTTCAGCAAATGGTGAAAGATAATGTTGTAATAGTGTCCTTTGGTAATTATTTGCAGAGGTAGAGATTTTCTTGTCTGATTTAGCACATTCAAACCTTTTTCATCCAAAAATTATTTGCAGCCATGCATATTTATATACTTAAAAATTAATCCTGTGATTTTGGTTTATAATAATTCAGGAACCAAGCAAGGCTACAGAGAAATCTAATGTACCTAGTAGCAATAGCTGATTCTCAACCATAACCACATTTTATTGGACTGCTACCCAAATTCTGCTTGTTGCTGCTAGCGTTAATCCTCGTTTCAGCAACTGTTTGAGCTTCAAAACAAGTAGGATTTTTTTATCTATATCTTAATAAGTGAATGCATGTGTTAGATTATATGTTGTACTTGATTTTAGGCATTATTGTCAAGAATTCTTTGATCTCTTTTTCTAATTGTTTGGTAGAAAGTTTTAGGAGGTACTTCTCCTATATTTAGTCTTGAGATTTTATCTTGCATACCTTCTATAATTGTTATAGTGTTATGGCAAATTATAATGCCTTGTTCTGCAACAATAGTTTAGTATTTTATAACTAAGTATCAAAAGTCATATATATCACTGGTTTAAGTGTGTGTTCGATTGTTTAATTAGACTAAAATATTGTTATTTATCCTTATGCAGATTGTTGACTCAATAATATCGCATGGATGAATTCCGTGGAAGGACAGAGTGAAAAATAGAATCCTATGATTGGACTTATTTTTATTTGAAGCAAACTTTTTTTTCTTAAATTTGACTATGCAAAAAAATTTACTATGTTGATATTTTCATAAAGATACTATTTTGTTTTTCAGTTAATTTTATTGTTTTCGCCACAAGTTTATATTCAATAGATGAAAAATATGAAGATTTATAGCATTAAAAAATCTAAAAAAAGCCAAAAAAATTATCGTTAAAATTAAACAAAAAAAACAGCATTTTTAAAAAGGAAAATTTTTTTAAAATTTGTATTGAAAATAGCAGCAGTTTTAAAACTGCCGCAAATAGTCATAAATAAAAAACGTAAAAACATTACGGCGGTTCATAACTGCGGGTAAAAAAAGAACTAAATCCTATACTTGTATATTGCGGCGGTTTAAAATCGCCGCTAAATTAGTTGCCGCAAAATACGGATTCAGCGGCGGTTATGTCAGCAGTTGCTGAAAACCGCCGCCAAACCTAATCCCGGCGCCCATATCTAGGGCGGTCTGCTAAACTGTCAGCCTTTGATTTTGCGACGGTTTCAGCGCCTATGCTGTAGTGAGTGGATTGGTTAAATTTGAAGTATAAAGAGTGCCATCTAGTAGAAATAAACAAAACTAGATGTCCTTCGCTAATATCACATCTCATGAGCACTTTTTTTACCGAGATATTTTTTTTGCCATGAAAACCCGGAGTAATGTCAGAACTACTACCTTAACTTGTAGAGATCAACTTTCTTCTTATACCCATTTTTAGTTAAAGAAACTTAAAATAATAGGCACACTCAAAAACACATTCTGCCAATTACCCTATTTAGTAACAAGTCTTAGGATAAAAGAGATAGACTGATATGACATTATAACTATTAGACAATGTATTCCCCCTTCAAAATGACTTGAGACTATAAAAGTACTTTAACCCATTACTCTCAAAGAGATTTTTTTGAAACTTGGGAGATCCTCTCTATCATTTGCTCTTTTCTAATTCCTTTCATTGTTCTTCATTTTATTCATCAAATTCAAACAAGAGAATTCATAAAATTAGCATTTTGGCGTTTCACTAGAACACCTGACAACAAATTTTACTTAACTCGACAGCAAATTTTACTTAACCTTTTGTCCACTTTAAAAGAGTTCATTCATTCTCTTATAACATTAGTGAATGTCTTAACACTTATTTTTTATTATTATTTTTTATTTCTAATTTTTGTGTTACTTATTTGCCATTAATAAAAATATTTTCTCACAAATTTATCTATTCTTAATCTATCTTCTAAATTTTTTTATTTAATTTATTTTCATAAAACTACATTCGAATCATTTACAAATCTGAGTCTCATCACTTTCAATAAATTCAAGAGGTTGTTGGATGTATACTAATTCATTTAAATCATTATTTAAAAAAAATTATTAAAATCGAATTGACAAATTATTCACTGGAATTTGAAGACAAGATAAAAGCATCCTTATGGTGGCATGTTTTATATGAGTGCAAATACTTGATGAAACTCGATTCTTTTAATTTGATGATGTTTCTTAGCTACCAAATAGACCTTGTATTTCATAATATTACGATTAGGATGTCTTTGAATAGCAAAAACTCACCTAAACCCGATCACTTTGGCTCTTGGAGTTGAAGTTACAACAAGCTCCTCTTTCATTGCAGCCAACCAATGAGGAGAATTAAGAGCTTGTTTCATAGTAGTTGTGATTTAATTAATTAACCAAGTTAAGGATATAATTCACACAGTTGTAAACAGTTTATGGCAACATTTTGCTAAGTTGAAGCACATACATTTTGTTAAGTTGTGTATTTATGTGTCAGATACATTTTGGACACAACACTCATGCGACATGCATATCTTTCGTGTTCATCAATCATGTGTCTTAGTAAAAAATAAAAAATATTTCTCCAAATACATCTGGACACACTTAAATAGTATTACATATTAGTTTGTCCAGTCTTATTTTTAATATATATTTTTAAAATAATTTAAAAATAATATATATTATTATTTATTAAAATAAAAGTTAATTTAAATACTTCATATCTTATAAAAATTAAAAATTTATGTATTTACATGTTCTGTATATTTTTATCAATGTCAATAATGTCCATGCATGATAGCTTCTATATATATATGTGGTGTATGAACAAAAGCGTGTAGTTACCGCACAAATTTAGCTTCATTATTGTCGGCTTCAAACACATAGTATGTCTTAAAAGTAAAATAATATAAGGGGTGAGTTTGTGGCTTCCAGTATAAAATCAGAAAAAAAGAAAATAAAAGAGATATCATTTTTTGCTGCTTAAAAAAAGTAAGGTGGAAACTCAGGTGAAGTCTATTTCAAGTGAAGTTGATATCTGAGAGTCGTTAGATGATTTGATTAAATTTTCATCCAACAAGTTTCAAGTATCAACTCCACATAAAGTCGACTTCATTTGAGTTTTCACCAAAAAAATTATAACTAGGAAATATATTAATGTGTATTGATAATATATATCGATAAAAAACATTGATGATATATATATATATATATATATATATATATATATATGTGTGTGTGTGTGTGTGCATATCGTAGTATAATGTCTGTGAAATGATTATATATATACACACTACGTACATTATATACGTTCATAATCTTATATATATATTATATTCAACGGTAGAAAATATTCCTGTTTCATTTATTTTTATTCATGTATCTCTAAAGATAAGGCTTTTATAATAGTTTAGATATTGGATCCTCAATAATTCCTTACCTCATAGTGTTTGGCATATTCAGTATACTCAATCGTAATTTTATATAAGAGATTCGAAATTTGTATAATTTTAAAGTTGAGTTGACACCATTTAATTATAATATATTAATATATTGTGTCAAATAAGAAAGGACAAATTGTAAAATAAAGAACACTGTACAAAAATCAGATTGTTAATGAAGATTGAAGAATAGCAACAACCCTAGATTTAACCCTTCGCATTGATGGAAGGAAAAAAGCCTAGTTAGCTACATATATAATAGGGTTGTGTAGAGTGGAGACCATTCTTGATACTGAACCCCACACTGATTAACCATACTCGTATTTTGTATGATTTTTGGACCATACATATAAAATAAATATACTATCTGCAAAGAAACAATATAATTTAAGCTAAAAAGAGAAGGACAAAAGGATTTTCCATTTGTATATGCTCTTATATTATAAACGTTACTATATACATTTCGTTCTTATAATCTTTCTTCTATATATGTTATATGTATATATATATATATTGCATGCGTAGCACGTTACATAAGACATATTACATGCAAACAAACCTTGAATAACGATTTAGATTATTATTTGCAAGGTTTTTCAATTTTGGATCATCGTCAAACCGATAAAATAAAAATTTTAAATATTTTAATGTTTAGTCGAGATTTAACTTAAGATTTACTAGATATAATGAAATAATATATAAAATTATTTTTAGCTAATTTTTTAATAAAAATATATTCTTTTCTGATATTTGACTAGTTTCATCAATTTTATACCATCTTTTTTGTCTAAGTTGGACAGAGGTGTCATGAAATTATTTTTTAAAAATATTGAAGTTAATAAAAAGAGGCAAATAAATAAATTTTATGATATAATATTAAAATTTCTATAATTAAAAAATTTAGAGTTTTATTTTTGTTGAATTCTAAAAAAAAAGGATAACTTAAGTAAAAAAAGTTATTTATATAAAATATTCATCAAACAAAGCAAAAAAAGAAATACTTTGATTAATAAATATATTAAAAATATATATATAACAAGTTATGTAATTTTACTTATCAGTTTAAATTTTTGGTAGAAGTTATTTTATGATAAGGCCATCGATTTTCATCACCATGATTATTAGTTAGTTCCGTATCATTTGCGTTTCAACTTCTTTTTCGTATTGTACGGACTAGATGTTCATGATTGAGTCAGAAGAAATTTAATTTCTGCACCTTAATTAATTACAGCTCTCAATAGAGGTACAACCTTTAATTTATACATCATTATTAAGTAATTAATTGGATTAATTAATGTGTTCCTGTACGTATGGTCTTATTATGTTGTGTTCAGGATATGAGTTTGTTTAGTGTCAGAGGCAAAATAAATACTTGCCAGACACATATGACAAAAATTAAAGAAGAATAAATAATAAATAGAGAGTAAATTTCAATCTTAAGTATATCGTTCTTGTTGACACAAAAAATGAAGAAATTAAACCCTCCATTATTGGAATTTAATAACGAGAAAATCTTTTCTAAAAATATGAGAAGAAATGTAATTGATTATTATTAGTCATTCTTTAATAAGTATGTTCAATAACAAACAAATCTGTCAAAACATAATGTTTCTTCAGGGTAAAAAATTTAAATAAGCCAAAAGGAGTAAAATTTTACACAAATTCGTCAAACTAAAATCTGCTTTGTGAATCCATCAATGCACATTTATATGTAGTTTGAACCAATTTGATTCGAACTCCATTTCTACATAATTCGAACTAGTTTGATTCGAATTATACACAAACACATGCACACACTACTTCGAACCAGTTTGGTTCAAATTATAGTATTATTAAAAAAATTAATAATTTAAAAATTAAAAAAATATATTTTATTTTATACATTAAAAAAAAAGCTAACAAAATATTTAATTACGAGACTTCTTTAAAATAGTAATGAACTATCAATTCGAATTCCATACAGTATTCTTTTGTCTATTTTTAATAGCTCATGAATATTTTTTAATAAATTTTTTAATAAATTTATTTAAATTATACTACAAAAAATATTTGATCCTATGCAAAACAATTTTAAAAAAATGGCTTAAAAAATATTAGGAGTACTATCAAAATTTGTAATATCCTAATGACTTAGGACATTAAAGAAATACTCTACATAGTTAATAATAATTTAGAAATTAAAGAAAAAATATTTTTATCATGTATTTACCGCAATCACTAGAATATTACAAACTTTTATAGTACTCATAACATCTTTTAAGCCATTTTTTAAAATTATTTTGTATAGAATAAAATATTTTTTTAATTGTTTTATATGGAATAAAATATTTTCTTTCATTTCTAAATTATTATTGACTATGTAGAGTATTTTATTTAAAATTTGAGTACATGCATGTATTTACCTAAGTTATTAGAACGTTACAAATTTTTATAGTACTCCTAACATTTTTTAAGCAATTTTTTTAAAATTATTTTACATAGGATCAAATATTTTTTGTAGTATAATTTAAAAATGGACAAAAGAGTATTGTATGGAATTCGAATTGATAGCTCATTAATATTTTAAAGAAGTCTCGTAATTAAATATTTTGTTAGCTTTTTTTATTGTATAAAATAAAATATATTTTTTTAATTTGTAAATTATTATTTTTTTAATAAGTGTATAATTCGAACTAAGCTGGTTCGAATTAGTGTGTGCATGTGTTTGTGTATAATTCGAACCAAGTTGGTTCGAATTATGTAGAAATAGAGTTCGAATCAGACTGGTTCGAACTATATATAAATGTGCATTGGTAGATTCACGAAACAGATTTTAATTTGGCAAATTTGTATAAAATTTTGTTTCTCTTAGTTTATTATTGTGATTTGCCTTTTATTCAGAGTAAAATAAAGACAAAAAAAACTTCAATAAAAATAGAAACACGTGAAAAAAATATTATATATAATATTTAATATAATAATATTAGATAAGTTATTATTAAAACTTGCATTGTTCTATTATATAGGGTGAGATGGTTTTCCGATAAGTAATAAGCAACAAAAAATGGCAGGAAAAGTAGTCGGTGATATAGTTGGATGGGATAAAATTATAAATTTTTAATGACCATAAATTTTGTTTTTACTATCTCCAATTTTTAATGTTACAATATATAAAATATAAGAAATTTTTTTCTCACATATAATAATTTAAATATCTCGGTCATTGTCTCTATAGCCAAACATATAATCCAAGGCTATGTAAGTTTGTTGTCTCACAAAGAAGTACACATACACTTTAGGCAGCGTTTGTTTGCTGGTTATATGAATAGGTAGTACATATACAATGTTTATTTTGTAAGACAAATTTTTAGAGGATATAATTATATAACATTTATATATAAGAGACATATAATTTATATTTTTAAAAAGTAAAGTATATTTTTTTTGAAATTTGTTAAAAAATTTAAAATTATTTTTAAATTTTATTTTATTTTAATTTTGTCTTAAAAGTTTTCGATTTACATCAAATATATTTTTGACAACTAAATTTTAAAAAAATTTAGGATTAATCTAATAATAATGCATGATAAATATGTTTGATTTAGGGTTAAGTACTTTTTTCGTTCCTAAGGTCTGAGACTAAAATTAAAATCATCCTCGACTTTTTTTATTATTAAAATCATTCTCAATATTACAAAACGTCATAAAATCATCATTTTCTATTTTAATTTTATTTTTTTATCAAATTACCTTCAATAATTAATATAAATAATAAAAATAATATTAAAAAATAATTGGTTTTTTCCCAATTTGTAATAGCCATTTTTCTTAGTTAGCTTCTGGTGGAACTATTCCCATTTTTGCCCGTTGTTCGAATTTAGACCTTTCTTTATTCTAATAAAACTACCTATCTTAGACAAAAAAAATCATTATTAAACCAATTAAATAATTAGTTCAAAAATTTAATAGTTCAATTATGATGAATTAATTTAAATAAAATAATATTATTTAATACAATATTTTATTAAAATATAAAATTTTATATACCCATAAAAATTCAAAATTCAAAAGAATTAAAAATTTTAAAAGAGGAAAACTTATTAGAATAATGGAGAGACTTAAAGAGAGAGATAAACTAAGAAGCACCGATATGGACACCACACGACACGGATACGTTGACACGTTTTTTTTATAAAAAATTGGATACGACACGTTTAGAATATGTTGTGAATTAAAATTTAAATAATATATTAAATTAATAAAATATCATATTGTAAATATAAAAGTAAATATAATTGTATAAAAAAATCTTAAAATTATGTAATTATTAAAAAAATAAAAAATTTTAATCTACTCTTACCATCTCGCTAACAGAAAATGTATCAATTTCTTCTCCTCCAAGTCCATCATTTGTAAACACCACAGCTTCCATCATTTGTAAACACCACGCACCACATAATGTAGTTCTTCAGTTCGTCTTCAACCTCTGTATCTTCTATTCTTCTATTCTTCTATTCTTATATTCTTCTTCTTCTTCAATATAACGCAGAGAACCAAGAACGGTTAAGCTAGTGAGTAAGTAAGCTACCAAAGACAAACGGTAAATAGATTTAGGTTTTGCTTTATTAATTATTTTATTTTTAAATTTAAATTTTGATTTGTTTTAATTTTAGAATATTTTAAAATTAGAAAGAAAAAATTGGTTAATCGGACAATAAAATCACAAAATCAATTGAAGATTTGCAGTCCAACAAAAAAATTCGTCTCATGAACATCTGAATCATGTTGGACTTATTCGGATTCGTGACCATTTTACTAAAATTCTACACCGCAAAAAGACACGCTGTCGATACGCTCATTTAAAGTATTCACCACGTGTCGACGTTGAATTCGTGTCCAACACAAATACGCTGACACCATAAAAAAATTCGTACTTCATAGAAGATAAAAAGAAGTTAGCCTAATAAAAATAAAGTTGAGGATTTGTCGGTGTATTAGCATAAAAGTAAAATCATGTATCTCTTATATCATAAGTTTAATCTTTCTTTTTTTCTCTTTTCTAATCATTTTTCATTTTCTGTGAAGGTTTTGTTTTTTAATGCATTGCCCTTCCTCCTTCCTTTCTTTCCTTTTCATATTTTTCCACCTTCTCTTTTCTTTGAGATTTCAATGAGTGAATTACCAATTCATCCTCTATTCATTTTTAGAATGATAATGCGATTCTTTACTATAAAAATGACCCACTTTGGTTCCTATTCTTTATTTATGTGACCCAATACAATCTTTGTAGGTATTTTTCCGTCAACTCTAAACGAAAAATGCTGACATATCAGGTTAAAAAATAGACAGCAACTTAATTATCTCTAAATTTAAATTGGTTAGGGGTTTATTTATCCTTATTCTTTAAATAATATTTTTTTTAATTTTTTATTCATTATATTAATATTCTTTTTTAATAAATTATTGAAAATATGGTATAATAAGTACAAACTAATTAATAAATTATTCAAATTTAAAAATATCTTTTTTTATAAATAATTCTTAAATATAATTTTTAAATATATAAATAATAAATATTAAAATTCGGTTAATACATTAATAATAATAATCCTATGATATACTATTAGTATTATGATCTAAATAATTTTTACAATAAAATAAAAACTAATGAATACATTATTTGATATATAGAAAAAAAGGGGAATTGGCTTTAATACGTTATGCACAACAACCAGATTTTCGACGAGACATAATAAAAGGATCCATACGTGCTCAAAGGCGGAAAACTATTACTTGAAAATTTTTTCAAAAAAGTGAAACCGGGTAAAGTAACTTTGTGTTGATTTTTTTCTAATTTCAAGTTTTCTGCTCCCGCATGTAAAAAAGGAATAAATAGGTCAATCAAATTACGGGAGGTTTCATAAAGCGTTTCTTTAGGAGTTAAACTCCTATTTGTCCATATTTCGAAAAAGAGTAGTAAAAAATTTTTGAGTAATAACAAATTTAATTTTTTTTTATCTCTTTAAACTAAATCAATAATTCTATTTGATATCTTGGCACTAAAATACAATATGAGTAGGCTACTAATAGTCTAATACTAAATAAAATAAAACATAATATATATTATGAAACCATTTATAAACTCAACAAACTCAAAACATTAATAATATTATTAATCTATGAATAATATTTTGAGTAAAATATATGTAACATTTAATTAAATTTTAATATATATAAAATTTTAGTTAATCCACATTACTCTTATATTAATAAATCTTCATGGATTTGTATTTTATGAGAATATATATTATTGATAGATTAATAATATTATTGATGCTTTGAGTTTGTTGAGTTTATAAATGGTTTTCATAATAATATATATACAGAGAGAAAAACTTAAATAGAATTATTAATTTAGTTTAAAGAGAAAAAAACTCAAATTTTTTTTATTATATATCAAATACTGTGTTTATTATTTTTTATTTTAGTGTAAAAATGATCTAGATTATAATACTAATATTATATCATAGAATTATTATTATTAATGTATTAACCGTATTTTAATATTTATTATTTATATATTTAAAATTTATATTTAAAAATTATTTATTTAGTTTCATAATAAATAATATTTTTAAATTTAAATAATTTATTAATTAGTTTGTACTTATTATACTATATATTCAATAATTTATTAAAAAATATTAATATAATGAATAATTTTTTTTAAAAATATCATTTAAAGAATAGAGACAAATAAACCACAAACCAATTTAAATTTAGAGACAATTAGGTTCTTGTCTATTTTCGAACCTGACACGTCAATATTTTCCATTCAGAGTTGATGAAAAAATACTCGCAAAAACTGCGTTAGATCACAGAAATAAAAGACAGAAACTAAAATCGATCATTTTTATAGTAAAAAATTGCATTATCATTCTTAAAAATGGACAAGAATTGAGTTAGTAGTTTACTCAATTTCAATTGAACTTTTCTATAGTTTATTTTTTGTCTAAGTTTTTCACGTCACATTTGTCTTATACATATATACTTTCTCTTCCTTTCACCTCCTTTTTCCCTCTGTCTACCTCAACGTCAACCGCAGAGTTTCTTTCCTTCACTTCTCTCTCGCCTTTTTTGAATTTTTTTATTTTTTTAATTTAAAAAATGTCAAAATCTAAAAAATTCATAATAGTTTACTCGATTTATTGGTAACGACGAATTCAAAAAATTTTATTAATAGAGTAAATATATATAATAATAATTTTTATAATTATATTATAGTATTATAAAATATATTACTCTTCAAATTATTTAACTAACAAATTAAAATAATAACATAATAATTTAAAATAATAACAAATCATTTAAAATTCTATTCTTTTAAATTTCATATTTTAAAAGGATCGAATAATCTTTTTATTATCAATATAATTAAATGTCTCTCTTTCTATAGATGTTTTTCATCTTATAGCATCTTCCAATAAGAAGATCCACTATAAAAATCACACATTATTTTTCAGCAGTAACAAAGTGCAATATCCTAATTCAATTATACGTCAATATACACAAACATAAATCATCCAATTATTCAAACAGCAACAAATTCACAGTTTCACACAATCTTCATCGAAATTAAATTCTTCTTCCTAAATAAGATAAAATGAAATTTTACTAAATAAAATACCAAATCAAAGCAATGAAGTAAGCAAATTAGTCATTAGTGAATCTGTTATCTGTGAATGTACCAACTACTCGAGAAGGAGAAGCTGAAGACTGAAGAGGTGCGTGCAGCCGGTGTGGTAGTGCTTGAAGCAACTGGAAAATTGGAGAGGCGAGTCAGAGACGCAAAGACGACGATGGAGTGGCAAGACACGATGATGGAGTGGGCCATGGACGAGTGACGAGACCGTGAGAGATGATGATAGAGTGGCGACAATGTCAGAGACTCAAAGAGTCAGAGATGATGATGATCGACTGGCGAGAGATAAAGTGAAATGCAGAAACAAAGAACAAGCGAGCAACGACTGAGCGAGGCAAAGAGAAAGCTGCATGGTAGCAAGCCCCGACACCTCGACAGTGACACGGGGCAAGTCAGAAGGTAGGCCGCGAGCCGACGACAGTCACACAGGGCTGGAGAGCAGAAACAAAAATTGAAAAAGGGGAGAAAAAAAAGAGTTAAGAATTTCAGATTCGGAAGTTGGGTCAAAATTATTTTAAAAATGGGGACAACTAACTTTTTTTAATGAGAAGTACTCAGTAATTTTTTAGATTCCACTAGAAACATTTGCCCCCACTAGGTAATGAATGAATCCATCCATGTTTATTGGTTTACTACCGATTTTACTTGCTTTTTTCACTAGTTTTTTTGCAAGCGGATTTTGAACACAAATCGAATTAGATAGATGATCGATTTTTGATTAATTATTCGGTCAAATTATCCGGTCCGGTTCGGTTCTAAAACACTAATATTTATTTATATTATATTGTATGCTAAAGACAACACTACATTATTATGTAAATCTGAAGTTTGCTTAAATTTCGGTGTAGGTATTTTGTTGTGTCACTCATACAGTTTTGTTTCTAGTTATGATAGAACTGAAGCGCACCAAATTGAAAGCAAATAAAGACAGCACACACAAGAAACCAAAATCCAAGAAAAACAGAGAAAGAAAAGAATAGAATATGAAACAGCATGCAATAAAATCCATGCGAGTCTCAATGCAAGTTGGTAGGGTATGTGTATCATACTATATAGCTTCTTTTAAGCTATATATACATCTCTACCGGCCTATATTATAAAAAAAAAAAAAAGAAAAGATAGAAGTACATAATGTTAAAATCATCAATTATCAATTATTGCATGTTTCTTTTACCCTATACCCATTTTTGTTGCACACTTCATATTTTCTGGTTGTGCCCACACCACATAAAAACAAAATGACCTCTATTCCTTCTATCTTTCATTTGACCGAAATGTTGGTAGTTCAATAAAAAACAGTAAAATGTTCTTAAATAAACCATAACTTAAAGGATGAAATAATGCAACTCAGTTTGTCTAAAAGGATAATATTATTTTAAATACTTCCTTTTCAAAATACAAAACTATAAAGCATGCACATCAATTTTCTTTTTTTAAAACAAATAAATATATGTAATTGAAATTAATTTTCCCTATAATGAAGGTGCACAAGTTGCATGCAAGACAGGAAAATGAGAGATAAAAATGAAAAACATAAAAAAATTTCAAAACTTGTTGGACGTGTAGGAGACAGAGAATATCTTCATTGGAGTCATCATCGATCATATTAATATGTAATTAAAAGAGTGAAAAAATTTGGGACATTATATAAAATTAGCCCAAAACATCATAAAATTATTAAGAGTAAAGCTAGGGAACCAAAAGCATATCAGCCAAAATCCAGCCAAATACCTTTGGATGAATTTAAAATCTCTACGAATTAATATATATGGATGTTTCTTCTACTAAGTATCAGAATATTTCTTTTTCATATTAAATGGATGTTCTTTTATATATTTTTCGAATTTGTGATTGTTGGAGGTGGATAAGTTAATGTGAGAGAAAAGAGGAAGGTTTTTATAGGTTTTAATTAGGTTTAGTTAATTAATTTAAAATTTTTTAAATTTTAAATTTAAAAAGTTTAAAATTAATTAATTATTAATATGAATTAATGTAGTTTTGTTTAGCTTTTGGCTGATAAGCTTTTGGTTCCTTATACTTTTCCAATTATTAATATTGCATATTTCAGTTATAACACTAAGCATGCATTAATATACAATTAAGGTTCATTTGTTACTCATCATATCTCATTGATTTCGATTGATTCTAATTAATTCAATATTTATTTGTTTGTTTAACATTCTCAATTGCCTATTATATTTTCATAACTCTTCTTTTTTACATTTATTAGCAATTAGCAATTTTTTTCATTTCTTTTACAACTCCCAATTTCAGAAACATCCTTCACAAAATAGCCAAATGGCACAATAATAATTGAGGAACTTTTCTAGTTTTTTTTTTATATATTTTTATATATTAACCTTCTTGACTTGAATATGAAAAAAAAAATTATAATAACAACAAAAAAAATTAGTGATAATAACATAATAGCCACTATACATTTTATTTAACTTATATTTTTTGATAATTATATATTTGTCGTTATTAGTATATGTTATAATGACAATTATGTGCTTTTAACGATAAAGTATAAGAGGACTAATATCTAATTTTAGCAGCTATTTTTATTGCTGCTATAAATAAAATAAGCAACCGTTGAAAATAATTTTTTTTAGTGCAATAACATCCATATCACATTTCACTAAATTTGTATAATTTTTTGAAGAACATTTTGGATGATTTTATTTATTGTTTACATTTAAAAGTATTTTATTGACATCATATATTAACACATTTTAATATCCAAATTCAATTTTTAAAGCAATAAAAAAATACTGTAATATCCATATATATATTTTTTCAGGATCACATAAAACAACTTTACCTAACATCCAATATTTAACAAACATAACATCCATAAAATCTTAATAGTAATATCCAAAACTACTCAATTATATAAAATATGCAATAATATTAACCCGAGCATATGAATATACAATATTCTTTTAAAGGTATGATGAAAATTCTAAAATATATAATGTCATCCAAAATATATACCACTTAAAATTTTTTATCCAAGTTATAACATGCATTTGTTCATAATCATAGGAAATATAAACATTTTTTTAGTGCAAAAAGCGAGTTAAGTCCCACTTTAGTTTTTGATATTAGGGAGTTGTATTGATTTAGCCTTTGACTTTTTAATTGTTATAATTTAATTTTCCAAATTTAAAAAAGTGTATCAATATAGTTCTTCGTGTATTTTTCGTCATCGAAACTCAACCTTGTTAGTGACGTACCTCAACCCTTATCACACTGAATATATTAAAATGACGTCGTACGCGTTTTGGCACTAAAGAAGACACTAAATAACGTCATTTGAGGTTTCAACAAAACTAAAATGTTATATCTCTCGTCATTTAGTGTCTTCTTAAACGCCAAAATGCATATGATATCGTTTAATATATATTTTCAGCATGGTAAAGGTTGAGCCACGTTACTAATAGCGTTGAATTTCAGTGACAGAAAATACACGAAAAACTATATCAGTGTACTTTTTAAAATTTGGAAGACCAAATAATTATAGCAATTAAAAAGTCAAGAACTAAATCAGTAAAACTCGCCAATGTCAAGTATGAAAGTGGGGATTAACTCGCAAAAAGCTCAAAATGAAATTTTTGGATGTAATTGAGGACACTGAATTGAAGAGAAAATTATAAACTTTTAAATCATGAGTTTAAAATAAGAGGGGTTTTTTTAGAGTTAAAATGATACTCTTACATGTTAGGCTTTATGAACAAAATGTTAAAATATTTCATTTATGAATTAAATTTAAATCTATAGATGAATTTCTGTTTAATTCTTGAATAATTATTGCATCGAGTCATTAACCATCTAACATGATCTACTAAGGTGAATGTATCTGTTACCTCATATATTGACAGAGTGAGGACATTACTCTCATATGAATGAATGTTCACTATCTATCACTTTCCCATTTCCTCCCTATATATCATAGATTATTAATCTTAGTAATATTAAACATATGTTACATAATTAATTTTCTTTCACTATTTTCTCTCCATTTAGTTTAATAAAGTGTTTGTAAAATGTGTCTCTTGGTTTATAATGAAAATGTCAAAACGGAACCTACATTATATCTTTTATATATAGAAATTTTTTTTTCCTCTTTTGTTATCTGTTTCACTAGTTATAGTTTCACTAGATCTATATGGAAAGGATTAGACTTAGTTTGGTAAAGCTTTTACTTTTTAAAAGTAGCTTATAAAAGTTAACTTTTAAAAGATGGCTTTTTAAAAGTTGTAGCATTTATGTTTGGTAAATCAAATCAAAAACAATTTTTAATAAATATAAGCAACATCAATTGTGTTTGGTAAAATAGCTTTTAAAATTTAAAAATACTATAATAGACATAAATGCAAACATTAAATTTGAAAATTAGTTAACATATGAGGTTATATTAGACTTTTAAATTTTGAAAAGCACAAGCCAACTTTGAAAAGCTCCCTCCTAGGTGCTTTGAAAAGCACCCCTAACTTTTAAAAGCCGCAAGCACAAGCACTTGAGCTTTTTAATTTACCAAACGCAAAATGACGTGCTTGTACTTTTTAAAAGCACAAGCACCTCCTGAAAAAGCTTTACCAAACCCAGCCTTAGTATCACCAAGAGTTGAACTATTTACCTGATTTATGTCAGATGGTAGAGTCAATACTAAAGAAAGATTGATTAGATTGTACATTATTGATCACAGGAATATGATTTGTGTTTTATGTAAAAAATAAACTGAGAATAATTTCCACTTATTCATTGGCTGTGAGTTCACGTGGCAGGTGTGGTGTGCTTGGATATACGCCTATAATAAATTTTGGTCTATTCCAGGAACCATTAAGCAACACTTTGAGAGTTGGACAGGAGCTGCTGTAAGAAAAGTCGAACGTAACAGGTGGCTGATTGATTTTTTTGCTATTATTTGAAATACGTAGTTGAAAAGAAATGCCAGGATTTTCAAGAATCAACAAACATGCGTTGCGGAAGTTATTACTAAGTCGATTAGGAGCTACAAAGAGTGGGTTGGTTTTGTTCAGTTTAGTTGTTGATGGCAATGCCGGAGATAACTTCAGCTTTTTTTTTGTAAAAATTTTATGTATTTTTTATTCTATTAATTTTTAAATAATTAAGTAATTTTATAATATAATATCAAAATTATTATTATGATTAAAAAATCTAAAATAATTTGTATAATTCAAAAAAAATTCAGCATAAAAGAAATTAATTAAAAGATTAACAGAGCTTAACTAAAAAATATTATGTATATTTTTTTTTACATAATTATAAAATAAAAACTAAAATGATAAAATTAAAACTTTTATTTCTAATAAGAAATATAATAGGGAATTAAAAACATAATTGGAGTCAACATTTTTTCAATAAACATAAAAAAGAAATATCCAAAATTAAGAACAATAACAACGTGCAAAATTCAGGTAAAAACAACATATAAAAGTGAGACAAGTAAAATTAATTTAGAGTATAAAATTATGAATTTAAGATTTAGAATTTAAAAATTATAGTTTAAAATTTAGAATTTAAAATTTATTTAAAATTTAGAGTTTAAAATTAAGATGACTTACTGTGACAACAAAATGGATGAATGAAATTATGGTGTTGAAAAAAAGAAAAAAAAATTAAAAATTGATAAAACACTAATTCTATAAAGATATAGTTTTTATTTTTGTTTTAGTGAACTTTTTCAGCCAACTTTATATTTATTGGTTATAATATTAGCTGAGAGTTCTTAGTTCCCTAACGTGATTGGAACGAATGTTTAAGTAATCAATATTAACCATTTTTTTTCTCTTTGCTCAAATTGTTTATTTTAACCTTTATTTTTGAAAAATTCAGAATTTAAAATGAAAAAATATTAATTGATACTCTAATTGAATTCTGAATATAACCACTCCAAGCAATACATATATATATATATATATATATATATAACAAAATCTTATTAGAGCAGCTTGTGACTTGGTTTTACCTTTTTACCCGCATGTATACTGTTGGATATGTATGTACTCTTTGCCTTGTAAATTGTGATATATATATACCTTGCTGAAATGAGTAACCAAACTCAGTGCCAATAACATCTTTGCCTTGTGTCATGCAAATATCATTCATTCATATAGTGGCAGTTCAACACCTATTCTACTGCCTAAAACCCCACCTCCTGAATTATTATCAACCAATCATCAACTATTTCTTCTTCTTTTGGATTTTTCCAATGTTAACATTACAAAGTTTAATGCATCTAAGGATGCGTCAGGGTTGTTTTAAGTTTAGAAAATATATTCCCAAAAACTATACTTCCAATAATGTTATATTCATATATTGTAAAATTAAAAGAATTTATTTGTTTGATATTAAAATTTATGGAAATTGATTTTGATATTTCGAGGAAAAATTATAAGCATATTTGGTTTATAATAGATACTCATAATTAGAAATCAAAGTTAATTATCTTCTAATTTTTAAATATTGTTAATATTTAACATATAATTCAGAAGCAAAACCTCATAGTAAGGAGGGGGCAGAAGAGGGCAATACCTCCCTCCATCCCTTTTTAATTTTTTTACTATAAATTATATATAAATTTTAATTTAATTTTTTTTTAATTTTTATTTTAATCTTATTTTATTGTGAAATTAATTTTTAGTTTCTCTCTAAAATTCAATCTAACTCTAAGACATAAAGTGAAGACAGTTGAAGAGTATATATTAGCAGTTTCTTAAAAGTAATATAGATTTAAAATGTTTGAATTCTGAATGATTGTTTAGTCCCCTTTTAATCCTCTCTCTTTCTTGTCTCTTTCTTTTATTCATTAAAGAATTGATTGGGCACGAAATACGAGTTGATAAATTCCAAAGGCGGTAGAACATAGAATAAGAGAATCAAGGTAGGTAATCTTTTACATTATTGGTTTGATTCAAAAGCCGTATCATCATATATCACATTAGCATGAAGAAAGGGACCCCCATTAAGATGATAATGATAGTGTTTTTAACTGGATTAAGACCCTTTTGACATGATGTTTGGTTGAGTGATGTATTCCTAGCTCCTATACTTTAATCTTATTGGAAGATTAAGGTACGGTGTGGTTTTCTTCTATTATTTCTCCGTAATACAAGGGTGCTACAATAATTTTTCAGTTGTGTCATGCTTGATTCTCTTATCTTATATATGTATGGGCCTCCAATGATAACATCCTAACTGCATTCCAATTTTAAAGTCTACACATATACATAGTAGAGTTAATACATAATTTGATTTCTAAAATTTGATATTAGACTTAATTTAATTTTTAAAATTTAAATTGATTTAAATTAAATTTTGAATTTTATAATCATAACTTATATTAATTATTAAATTAATTTTTATTAATGTATTAATTTAATACATTAACTTACTATGATTTAATTTTTTTACTCAAATTTTATATAATCAGACCTATTAGAATTTTCAGAAACTTGACTAAAATCCCAAATTTTTTAATAGAACTTGTTATTGTCGTCTTCACAAGATATTAAAAAACCTATTAAATTTATAAAAAATTTACTAAATATGAATCACATGAAACTGGAGTACAAATCTTATTAGTAAATTAATATGCAAAATTAACATATCATTTATGAAAACTACTAATGCGAGTTACTGTTATAAATTTTAAAATCCAAATTGAATCAATTATAACTTTAGAATTCAATTTAACTTTGACCTCAAATTTCAAAAACCAAATATAAGTATTAACTCACGTAAACTTTTATTTTTTTTCTTTTTTTGGTGGTTACACTTTAATTGCAAACCTTCGCTTTTCCTTAATATATGAAAGAGGAAGTATAGGAAGTCAATGGAGTATTTATACAATGTGTACAATAAAGGTATATGAATGTTCAATTTAATAGGATATTAGATATTTATTATTTCTCGTACCTTAATGGTTATTCTAGATAGTATAGGTATATTGTGTTTGAGAAATTAGTAATATTTTATCTTGGATGTTCATTTTTTAACTCATATTGGGCCAAATAAATAGCTCATTGTACACATTGTATAAAGAGAAGTGCTAGGGGGCAGCAACTTTGAGATTTTGTAACCATCAATTGGCCATCAATAATAGTATTTTTAATGGTGTGAGATTACATCAAATGATGAGAGATCACTCACTTTTCTTTTGATGGTTAAGTGCTGGCCACAAAACACAAAAGTTGCTCGCCCCTAGACTTTTCCTTGTATAAATACTCCATTGACTTCCTAGTGGGAGCCATTAAATTGCTTGTCAAATGATAAAAAAAAAAAAACAAAAACAAAAACAAAAGTTGCTTGTCAAATTAGCATTACTCATAATTTTTTTTGGTGACTTCATTACTCATAATTTAATCCCCGATATTTACTTTTCTTTTTTAGATTTTATTTAATCATTAATGAAAAAATCTTATTCATAAACAAACTTAACGCAACACTTGTAAATTCAAAAACAAAATGGAAAATGTTATTGAATCAACACTTTTAATGGGAACAAAAATAATAGAAAGTTAACTAGTATTGGTTTAAATATTAAGCAAATATAAAGAAAAAATATTAATTACCATCTCAAAAATAATTATAAGATCCAATTAATAATGAAAAATAAACGCTCTCTACACTGATGACTCACTTACACATGTATATTAACCAGCAGAGAAAAAAAATCTTTAAAATGAAACATTAAAATTTGTATACACTTTAATTCTGTCACTTTACTAGTATAATTAAAGATGTGGTACAAGAAAATGGATTACGTCTCAAGAATTTTTCTAAACATTTCCACTTAATAACTAAAAAAAACATTTGTAGCTCTTCGTGCATGCATGCTTATATTTAATTTGGTTGTCTGAGAATATGATTATTGCAACTGTACTTTTTCACTTTTTGAAAAATAATTACAGAACAATGATATTATATCTAACAGTACTAAATTTTTTTCTTATGGATATCTTTTTTTTTAAGTATGTTTTGAATTTTTTTTTTGAATTTTCGATGTATATTAGGTTTAGCATATTTTAATTTTGGACGTTTAACCTAAATAAATAAATCTAACATATTTTATTCTATTTTTGGGATGTTCTTTTTAGTAGAATTTCTCATGTGTGATATTGAATGTTCATTTGAAATATAAATACGTACTGATACAAATACGGACTGATATTTGCATTTTGCGTTGATAGTGAATAATGTTTACTGTTTCTGTAATGTCATGATCAAACAATGGAGTAGATTACATGAGTTCTGTTGATGAACAGAAGCCCTACTACACCTATAATTCCTGGCCCAATATTGCGCCACTTTTTCGGTTATGTACTTCCTAAAAAGAATTGTTATTGCACTGATCAGGCCCAAGATTAAAAAAAAGAAAAGCAAGAATTAGTCTCATAAAACTTCATGTTCTGTGTTTAGATCGTGTGGTCTAGACTGTAGCAAGAATCCGGTCGCACGCCTGCTCCGTATGACGTGCTAGGGTCCGGTGATGTGTATGGAATCGAGGTTGAGGTGCATGCAGGAGCAGAGGAGTGATGAACCTGTCTGATGTTCTACTCCCTGGCAGTGCAAAACTACTCCGCCAGGCGTTGCATGGAGGCCTGGTCGGTGGTATGAATCTGGAATGCATCCTCGAGCTCTGTGTCCTCCACCATCTACTCCCCGTGATAACTACTGAATGTCCTGGCATCATGTCAGCCAGGGGGTGAAGTATCCCACACAGCCCGATGAGCCTGTGAACCTGAACCAGATGGATGACGTGGTGGGAGAGGTGGAGGAGGTGGAAGCGGTGGGGTGAATCGCCGCGGTCGCCTGCTGAGATGTCACCGTACTCCTCTTGTTAGCCAAACTTAGCCTCCTCCATGAACTCAACATCCAAGCGCTCCCTACGAGGCCTGACCCTATCCCTTCTAGCTCTTACGGCTGCTCCGTGCTCTCTGGCGCCCTTCTCCCTCCTAGTAGGTCATTGAGTGTCCTTCCAAACCTCCTTGGCACGCCGACGCCAATCGGAGACGTCCCGGGGAAGGTGAAGAACGTCCCTCAGCTGGCTAGCAATAGGTTGGACGTCAGCAGATAAATCGAACAGCTTGAGATCATCAAGTACATTCTGGCTTGATAGGTGCCTAACACGACAAGCGTCCCAGTACCAATCCTAATATTCCTGTGTAGGCCTATAGTCGAAGCATGGCTGAATAGAGATCCTGTGGCTCTCTGCAAATCGTGCCTTCAAACCATCATACCAGTCGACAAGTCAGTCAGGCCACCAGACATCCTCACCTCGTTCTGTGGATGTTAGGAACCTGTCGACGTTGACTGGGGCCCCCGGCACTGGCTACTCCCAGTTAAACTGGTGCTTCAACTGGTGAATTTAGCGGAACTCGACAATGTTGAAGCAGACGAGGGGGACAATAGACATCCATGTCCCCCACTCTGCCTCATCGATAAACCATGGCGGACACATAGCCTGCAGTGTAGGGTCATTGTATGGCGTCTACACAAGCTGCAACGATAGTTGCGAAATAATCATCAGTGATACAAGCTAAACTAAAGGATAAATAATTAATGAAACTACAAGAGAGTTAAATCTTAGTGCTAACCTCATTCATCAGTAACTGATCTAGCGACAGACGCCATCGGAGGACCCTCTTCTCGTGTTGGTCCCTGTTCTGCTGCGTCAACCCTATCAACCTGTCAACCGTTGCAAGAATAACACGAATTCAATTTATGGAACATCATAATGAACTATGAATTCAGAACACAAACAAACTATAAAAGGATGGTTACCTTACTGCCATAGGATACATGAAAATCTGTCGGTCAGGTGGACACCACTGCAAAAATCTCTGGTATATCTAAGACCAATGTTCTAAAAACCGGTTCGAACCGGTCGGTCGGACCGGTCAAACCGTGAACCGGACTGAAAAACAGTTCGGATATTCATAAAAACCGTGAAATTCAAAAATCGGAATTGAACCGGCGAACCGGCTGGTAACCGGTCGATTGAACCGAACTGTGACCCGGTCGGTTTTTTGGATGGCAACAAAACGCTGCCGTTTTTTAGTTCTGAATCCCTAAATCACCAAAACTCCAGATGCTGAGATCCCTAAATCACCAAAACGCCTTCCCTTCTCTGCTTCATTGGTTCTCCTTCTTCGAGCAGGCTTCACTGAAGTTGCTTCCAACGCCTCAGTGAGTCACTGTCACACTTACACCATCACACGGGTCGAGGGCTCGCCGTCGAGCCACCGCCGTCGAGCCACCGCAGAGCCGTCGAGAACTGAAAAGTGAAAACGCCTCACTCTCATACGGATCGAGCCACCGCCGTCGAGCCACTGCTGTCGAGCCACTGCCGTCGAGCCACCGCAGTAGCCGTCGAGAACTGAGAAGGTGCCTTCGCTGTCTCCCACCGCCTCACTCTCACTCTCCCTGTTGCATGTTCTGCTTTGAAGGTGCCTTCGCTGTCTCAGTGTCTCCCACTCTCCATGTTTTATTTTTCTTTGAACTGTGTAGTGTGATTACTCAAACTGGATGATTTTACTTTGAACTGAAACTGATCTGTGATTCAGCATGATGAACACCGAAACTGTGAACTTTGAAATTCTATCTCCCTGTTTTATTTTTCTTTGAACTGTGTAGTGTGAAACTGTGAACTGATTCAAGATTCAACTGATTGGAGGGAGCTAAATTGTATTGTGATTATTGACTAATGAGTGATTACTGAAACTGAACTGTGATTCAACATGATGACTGATTGTTGTTTACTGATTAGTGATTAACTGATTACTAAAACTGAACTGATTTTGGTTTGTTACTAAACTGGATTTTGTTGTTTGTTGAATAATTGTGATTAATTTTGAATAATTTTGGATGTTGTTTGTTTACTGAATTGATTTCGCTCTTCCTTTTCTTCCCGTTGGTGCTCTCCCTCTTCCGTTTCTCTTCTCCTTCCCATTCACTCTCGCCTCCAATCCAGTAACTATCTAACTAACTACTCTCCAATTTTGTTCCACTTATTTATTTATTATCATAATTTGATTGCATGATTGTACTCTGATATTATTTAATTGAAGCTAGAACTATGCTTTTGGATTGTTCAGATTCTTAATTTGATATGAGATTAGGTGAAATTTGTGTTGATTTTTTGCCTTTATTCTATTTGCTACTGCAGCTTCTGCAAATGGAGATATTGGGATTGAATTACCTGGTGATCAGGCAGAGATTATATTCATGGGACTGGAACTAGTGAAGGGATACTTAGAGTTAGCTGCTTGACTAATCCTCTGAAAAAATGTTTGGTACAATGAAGAAAAAAACAATCTTTGTGAAAAAAATAATTAAGATTTTGCTGCAATGGAAGTGAATGTTCAGGGTTTTGTTAAGATTTCTATATTTCATGATTGCTGTAGGCATGTTCAAACTTCAAAGGCTGCTCAGCCGGGAAATAAGAATAGGAGACTTAAACATATAAAGACTGCTCAACCGAGCAAATTGGTAGAATGTTTTTTAACATATAAAGACTTGCTGGAACAGGTACTGGATTACAGTAAGCAGATAATAGATGATTTAGTTAAATTATTTGGGATATTTTGATGCAGCAATGAATCATATTAAAACTTTAGACCTATGCAGGTAGTAATTAGAATAAGCGAGGTAACGGTTGAGAACTTAGGTTGGGAATATAAGGTGCTCCCAATGGCCTTTTTGGACATGTAATTACAACTTTAAGATTTATATTAGACTATAATTATGTTTTAATGTGTTTATTTATATTTTATTTATTATTTTATTAGAAAATAGTTTTTTCGGTTCAACCACGGTCGAACCGGTTGAACCTCTAAACCAGTGAACCAGTAGCTAGAACGGTTCGATGACCGGTTCGATTTTCAGAACCTTGACTAAGACATCGGTAGTAAAGTGTAGCCAGCTATGTCTGTCGTGTCTCAGTGTGCTGCAGAACACAGCAAATGGTAGGTCTATCCAAATACCGCCGAACCCAAGACAGACAACGAGATGTCTGAAAGTCAGCAAGTAGTTACAGTCACCGAAGATGGACCAGGTTGCTCGACTTGTCCGTCATCAGATAACTTTCAATCAGTAATATGATGTAACACCTCGCATAATGTCGGAGTGTCTCTGGATCAATGGTGTCAAGCATATGTCGGACTCGGTCCCGAAACCATGTCAGCTTCAACGAGAAAGACTCCTTCCTCTGTGCCCACTGCTGCTAAACCACTAAAGGCTTGGCACCAAGTAGTCGCTCCACCAACCCCCACGTCTCAGTGTCGTACCATTTGTAAAAATAACGGAAGCACCCCCCATTGGCTCCCCGTGTGCATAGCCTGAGATGGTACACAACGTCCTATAGGGTGATGGTGCACTCACCCCATGGCAAGTGGAACGTGTAGGTCTTCGGACGCCAACGCTCCACGAATGCCGTGATCAGGGAGTTGTCAAAGACGAAATCCCTGATAGGCACTATGTCGCCGAAGCCGGCCTCCCTCAAATACAGGACGATGGCGTCCGCTGGTGGAAGCGTGTGACTCACACGCCAAGGAAAAAGTAGGCGAGGCCTCTAACAACAAATAATGATCACAATTAAAAAAATAATATATGTGTACATTGACATAACAAACTGAGTTAACTATTATATACATTTATTTATCAGAAATTTACAAATATATACCAACTGAATTTATTTAGAATAAAGTATCGTTTTTATCCCCAACGTTTGGGGTAAGTTCCAAAGTTGTTCCTAACGTTTCAATCGTCCTATTTATGTCCCTAACGTTTTAAAATTGATTCAATGTTGTCCTGCCGTTAGGATCCGTTAACAGAATTGACGGCGGGACAAATTGAGATGATTTTAAAACGTTAGGGACTTAAATAGGACGAAAACGTTGAGGATAAAAATGATACATAAAAATAAATTTTAATTTTATCCTTCAATAATATCAATTTTTTTACTAAACATAGTATTCAATTATTTTTAATCACATCTAAGTAAATTACACTTAATCATATTACTTTCATTCTAAATAAATTATTTTTTTTATAATTTTACTCTTAAAGATTTTTAGTTATCATGAAATGTTTGTAGAATGACTAGTATATAAACTTGCGGAAAAGAAAAAAATAATATATATACTATAAAATATAAATTATACACCTTTTGTCTCTAATGTATCAACATTCTTTAAAATTATAAAAAATAAATTTATTTAAAATGAAAGTAATGTGATTAAGTGTAATTTACTTAGATGTAATTAAAAAATAATTGAATACTATATATAGTAAAATATTGATATTATTGAAAGATAAAATTAAATTAAAATTTATTTTTATGTATCGTTTTTGTCCCCAACGTTTTCGTCCTATTTAAGTTCCTAACGTTTCAAAATTGTCTCAATTTTGTCCCGCCATCAATTCTGTTAACAGATCCCTAACAGCAAGACAACATTGAGTCAATTTTGAAATGTTAGGAACTTAAATAGAACGATTGAAACGTTAGGGACAACTTTAAGACTTACCCTAAACGTTGGGGATAAAAACGATATTTTACTCATTTATTTAAATAAAACCTTTTACGTTAATAATTACTAACTTAATTAATAAACATTTTCTCAATACGTTAATTAAAATAAAAATATTTACTAAAATAATTAATAATCTAATTAACAAATTTTTACTTAATTTAATTTAGGTAAATACAAAATTACATAATTGTTCACTTAAATTTTTTTTTTACTTGGATAGTTAATAAATAAATTAATAAATTAAGAAACATGTAATTAATAAATTAGCTTCAACGGTTGGAAAACATCCACCCTAACATTTAGTATCTAAATTAATAATTATGTACTTAAAAATTTAATGACAAAAAATTAGAATCACATTCCTAAAATCATACCATATCAGTAACCTGTTGCTAACGATACATTTAACCACTTTAAACTAAAAATTGTATTCTAATTCTTGACAAGTATTCTAACCATGGCTATACATATACACAATAACGTAAACGTGAAGATCACAAAACTAACCGCGAAGTCAGCTGTCCCGACGACGTGCTATGTCACATTCAGTCGATTGATGTCCAAATCACGTGCATCTGCACGCGCCATCTTAAATCTTAATGTTACTTAATAACATTGTCAGAAAATGATAGAAGAGAGGAGAAAGTGGTAAAAAGGTTAGAAATGGAGCCTAAAACACACTGTCACGCTGTCAATGACATGTATATATAAGCCTCACCCCTATCTTATCTCGTTTATACTTTATAGTATAAACAAAATATATATAAACTTATTTGTGTAAACGAGACAAGACATGTTACATATTTTTGTAATTATTTTTAAAATTATTTATTTCAATATATAAAACATTTTTTAATTTATTTAAATAAAAAATCCAACGAAATAGACAAATTAATTAACAATATAAACAGTTCCATACAAGGCACGAGAATTAACTCTAGATATATATATAGATAATGCAAACAAGGATTCATCAATTCTTGTCAGTATTTCCGATAAAAAGAAAATCAGATAGTCAATATGCAAAACAGTGTTGTTTATGAATATTGAGTAATATCCAATATGGGAAGATGTATGTATACAACACATTTAGCTATTTTCAACTCTCAATCAAGTTAACAACATCGCATAACTGGTATTCTAACCCAAACTCACAACCTTTACACTCAAACTACTGTACATCATAATGGCTTCTTCTGTAAATAAATTAGACATAAAAAAGGGCTCGAATGAAAATTGATGTTACTGGGTAAGAGCAACATCATATGGCCACGTGAAAAAACATCCAAAGAAAACAAAATGGTGCACCATGTTCTTGAGGATCAAGAATAAATGAAACAGATGAATCTGTATAGAAATGCAAGGAGAAAAATAAAAAGGATTTGATCAGTTAAGGAGATCATCTTGAGATTCTTGTTAGAAGAGTTTAAGCTTTGATTTGAAGAGAGCGAGCAAGTAAGCTCTATGGAGAAAGAGGCTGAACTACTATGGAAACTCGGCATGAAGATCATTTCCGCAGCAGGAACACATTTGAATACACCGTTGCTCCACTCCTATATTTATTCATAAAGTGAAATTTTTTGTTAGTGTCTGCTAACAATATATTACATATATCACATACTCTGTGGCTCAGTTAGATCAAATAAAACAACATATCATGTTTGGTACGTGGACATCAAAGGGAGACATTGAATTTGGTAACTTCACATAATTATCATGTTAGTGTTATGGAAAGATGTATTTTGGCTCTATATATGAGACAAAAGTAAATACAAATGAGTGAATGACACCTCTTCTACAATATATCTAATATCTATTTCATATGAAGCATAAATATTTCGATGCTCATCTATTCGGATATTAGTATATACAGTCATACAGTGTATTATACATAGTCCATACATTTATGAGACGTTCCCTTCATATCTAGTTCTAGGCGAGTTTTATAGTCACCAATCCATACCGTAATCCATTCGGTAATGACTAACGAGAATACACATTAGTGAGAAAATTGTCAGAAATTGCTTGCCAAAGTTTTCTTTTTAAGAAAGAAAACAGTATTAACACACCCCAATTGTGAAGAAAGTTTAGACCGTAACAAACAAAAAAAATAAAAGAAAAAGCAAAACAAAATAAAGAATGAGATGAAAACACTTCAAAGTTTTTGAGACTCGTAAATTCTTTCTACCCTTTCAAATTTTGTCATATTTTGTTGGATTAATTATTTATCTCAGCCAGAAGTTATAATTGTTTATAATTGTGCAACTTTATTATTTTTATAGTTTTTCATAACCATAAAGTATAAAAGATCGCTTTAATTATAGGCACTATAGGCTAAGATCTTAAGCTCATAAAGTTCTAAGAGTGACATTAATAAAACAAAACCAACGAATTTGTAGGCAAGAATATCCAGGATTGTATCCTCATCTAATTCTTTTTTATCAAATCGTTAATAAAAAAGAGTGTACTGTTGCAATTGTGTAGACTTGTTCTAGCCATAGTTGCCAACAAAGTGACGCTTACAATCCAGCTACAACTATCATTATGGAAAGAATTGTGTTATATGTAGTTATTTTAATCCCTTACACTGAATTGAGACATATTCTTTTGTAAATGTACGAAACTCATTTTGGATATGTTACATTTCATGTCCAAGGATTGAGATATTTCTCTTAGAAAAACCTAACTTCTACAAGTAAGACTAAGGTCCATCGAATTTAAGCTCTACCTATAACAAGACCAATATATGCATCAATGAAATTCAAACACAGCACCAAAAAAACTTTTATGAAAAAATATTGAAATAACGGATAAAGATTAATTACCTGCAGTTGTTTGCCAACGATGACAACTATATGCTCTCGACCTGCATCAAATGATAGGGGACCTCTTTCTGTTTGGACGTAAAATATACAGTGCTCCATGGGAAGGTAGAATCGCAAAGCATAGTCACATGTTTCCCTCTTCCCAGCAGACACGGCACTGTTTTGTTTTGGGGCCTTGTCGTGCGGATACCTGCACAGGGAAATCACTGACTCTGTCTCTAGAATACGTTCCTTAAAATCTTCTTGAGATTTGTCCTGTTGTAGAGCAAGGGTCACTTGCTCCACTATGCTATCCAATCTACTTGCAACGTTCCCCATATGAACCCTGTACAAAATAGTAAACTTAGTACTTAGCATCTCGTTTTGTCAACATTTAGGAACACATGACAATGAAATTTAATATTGTTTAGACATCTTGATTGAAGATCGATGTGTAATATAATACTGTTATTTTGTTTTCTTTGTCAGCGACATTTACACTTTATTATTAGGAATTTAAACAATTTAGTCAATATGATGACCTAGCTCAACATGAGGTTTTTCACTCTCTACAATTTGTATATCACTCAGACCCACCTAGTCAGAATTTAGTATTTGTATACTTTGTTTCAAATATTTGTTTCTCATCTCACTTGCATGTTATAGAGAAAGTGTGTAGTAACCAAGTCAAAAAACACCTGTGCATGACAATGTAGTTAACTATTTGTGTATTCTCTTCTAGGCCCGAAGAAGAGTATCACTATATCAGTGAGCCTAAACCTCGAAGTAAGTCCAACGTTCAGTCAACAACAGATTATCAGCTGGGCTCAAGAGGAATTCATAGGCAATCTGTTGAAAGCAGATAAGATTTTTTGGTGCAGTCAATTGCACCATTAGACAATGTCATTGATCTCCATTCATTCTTTGTCTTTAGAGCAATGCTAGGCAACCAATATTTTTCAACCAACATCAACTAACTTTTTTAAAATTAGTTTGTTTATCTTAAATTTTAAATTCTAAGTCATGTACCCTTAATCCTAAATTCTAAATTATAAACCTAAACACTAAATTTGGCTAATGTTAGCTAATTAGAAGTTAGTTCCTTATACTTTCTCTTTTTTTTGTATTATTTTAAATCTCAAAAAGATTTCTCCTATGAAGCATTTAAGTAATCACCTGTTATGATATTCTGCATACAAAGGTGGTGCTGGAGAATAATAGGCACAGAGCCAGAAGTAGTGTTCTACTTTCACTTATTTTACTATACATCTTTTATTCAACTAATGATTTTACTATACATCTTTTATTCAACTAATGAGATTAGTTGTTGATGCAACATAATTAATTTCTCTCTCACCAAACTGTTGTTATTTATCATAGTTAAAGCAAGGAGAACATGAACACTTGTATGAGTTTACGTGAACTAAAGAATGCCATTGAAATGCAAAACGATAATAATAATAGTAACAATAAAATAAAATTTTTACTAAAAAATAAGACGATTTAGATATAAAAAAAAAAGGAGAAAATTCAGAAACAGAACGAAAGAGAGAATCGCTTGTGTGTATACCAGAAGCTTCGATGCGCTTGGTTCCCAAGAATCTTGTTTGCGGTGAATTCCATTACTCCTTTGCGAGACCGAACGAAAGGAATCATTTCTCCGCCGCACCCTATGCGCTGGACGACGGCGTTTCGCGAGTCTTTGAAGACCTGCTCCGCTTCGTCCACCACTGTTCCGAGGTCGTTGGCGGGGATCCCGTGGCACCGGATCCGAAACGCGCCGAACTCCCTGGAGGATCGAATCACGAGGTCCGCGGAAGACATTGGCAGCGAACGGAGGTCGATCTCTGCCGGCGCCGGAGGGAAGTGAGGTTCCGGAAGTATAAGCTCCGGTAGCTGTAGCGTCTTCTCTAGGAACTCGCTGAAGGTCGCGTTCGCGGCAGAGCGGGAGCCGTTGGCAGTAGGGATCGGCGACGGCGGAGGCACTGGAATCTGGCTGTTGCAGCGCGTGAACGGCATTGCGGCGACGAAACGGAGACCGAGAGACGACGTCGTTTGCAATGCGCTCAAACGAATCCCCACACACAAAGAAATTGATGATTGAACGAGAATGTCAAAAACGACGATGGAAATAACAATCACAATGGCAACGGTGTCGTTTTATCGTGAGGAATCAGCGATGAGGATGTCAAAGATAAAAGGGATTATAGGATAATTAAGGAGAAAAGGATATTGATGAAATGAATAAGCATTGCAATGGTGACGACGCCGTTTAGCGTGTAGAAAGCGTTGCTATGAGTCTAGACGAGTTTTGATGAGATGCGACGTCGTTTTGGGAGGGTTGATCGTGTTAGTGTGGATCTTTTGATGTAACGGCGATGAGATGAGAAGTTTGGGAAGATGATTATGCAAAGGGGGAGTGCGACTGTGAGAAATGAGGGTGGCGAAGAATTTGCATTGCAATGGCAACGACGTCGTTTAACGAGGCAAGTTAGAAGGAAAAAAAAAAAACAAAAGCGCTTTTGGAAAAGGGTGATAATTGGAAAGCGCGGGAGGGACCCTTGTTGGTTGGTTGGTGGGTGCAATCCATTCTGGCGTGGCGCGTAATTCTTGAGTTTTCTTGCTTCGGTGAAAATGTGAAATGGAGGTCTATGGTGTGTCATAGACGTTTAGCTCTTCTTTCGCCACGTGTTTTTTCAGGAACTGGAATTCAATTGGTTGTGTTGTTCACTTATTCTTAATCCACTCAAGAGGAAATAGTAAGCAAAGCTTCAAAAGGAAAAGGAAAGGAAAAGGAAAGGAAAAGGAAAATAAAGGAGCGTTGCTTGAGGGCAGCTTTATTTTTTCTATCTATTCTCACCTACTTTCTCATTGCTTGATAGTTTCTTGCTTTCTTTGATGAAAGAAAAGTTTCTTTTCTAAACTGGTGTGAATACAAAATTTATCCACCATATTTAATCAATAAACTTGTATTTATATATTTATCTATGTGAAGAAACTGTATTATTTTCAGATTTATGAGGAGTTGAAAAATTTTATTTCGTCCAATTACAAATCAGATTGTCAATCTATAAATATATTCTGATAATTAAATTTATAAATAGTATTGGTATATTTAATGTATATCACTTATCTTTTTTTATGGTTGATTTTTTTTATATAGTTTGGCACCATTACTGAAATAATGACTAGAGGTACTAACTTAATTAGTTAATGACTATCATATTTGATCATTATATATTTTTAGCGAACGTTTCGGGATTTTTTTTATGAAGGGATACTTTAATCCTTAAAATACGAGATTTCTCAATTGTTGGAGCATTTAAAGAGATTGGATTCTATTATAATTATTATGTACTTTTTTAGGTTAAATAAATTGAATAGTTTTTCATTTTAAGTATTATAAATTTATCACATTATGCTTCTACACACAATATTTAAAAATTTTATTTATTATGCCTAGCAAAGTATTGAATCCGGATAGGAGTATTTATGAATTGGATTCGATTCGTATATCTGTAACATTTATTCAAATTTGATCCAAAAATTGTGGATATTGATCTAATCCGCACACTAATAAAATCGGATTGTGGATTTCGTATATTCGCAGAACAACAAAAATAAATAAATAAATAAATAAGCAAATATTTTTTATATTTTATTTCAAATAATAATTATCACATATGTTATATTATTTTATTTTTATCATTTAAAAAAATATATTTATTAATATTTTAAGAGTAAACATGTTAAAAAAAAGTAGAAAAATAGTATTTTATTGATATTTTTAATAAAAATAAGCTTTCTAAAATATTTATATATTTTGCGGATATATCTAAAATTCGATCTGATCTGAAAATATGCAGATCGGATTAGATCCAAACTTAAAAGTTGTGAATATTGGATCTAATCTGATAATTTTAGTGCGGATCGGATCGAAATTTTGGCCATATTCGATACATGTTCACACCTAAATCCAAATGCACTTATTGCAAGACATACATGATAACCACTAGACCAAAGTCTTGCGCCCTTGCGTGCACTTCAATGTGACTTAAGGACCTTTTTATTGGACTTTTTTTATTATTGGACTAGGTAATTTTTTAGTAGTCAAGTTGGTTTTTTTGGGGGGAAGGGGACGTGGGTCTTATCCGTAACCACGCCCCAAACTTTGCATTTATTTTTTTGTTAAAAGAGTTTTGTCAAATTTTCAATTTCGCTCTAAGTATTTAGATTTTGGTGACCTTTGAGATTTTTTTAGTAAATTTTTATAAAATTGCCTTTGAGTTTTTCTATGTGCTCCAAATAGGTTTTTAGTTCATTTAAAATTACTCTTAATTACTAATATCACTCCATCACTTTAATCAATTAGTTTACTTTCAAAAAAAAAATTTATTTAAAAGCTCTCTTTTCTCTCCAAAAACTTGTAGCCCTTCCAAATTTTCTCAATACATTCTCCACAAAGTTTCTTCTCACAAGTCACACCTTATGAGTTTATTGAGCTTTGAAAAAGAGTTAATTAAAATTACTTTAAATTTTTTACACTCTTACTTTAAGTATAGCGGAATAGAATTATAAATGAGATTTTTTCATTTTGTTTGCTATTGAATTAGACACAACAAATAAGAAAAGAAAAATTGACATAACCATATATTTTTATTTAATTTTTAAGTATAACAAGACTTATATCCAGTTTTTACTACAAATCATGATAAAATTTTTATTATAATTAAATTAATTACAGACACTAATTTATTAAATTAATCACCTACTTCATTTACTACCAAAAAGTTCAAATCAAGATTAAGACCTCTAAGCTCAAATTAAATTTAGCTCATTTCTATTTATTAATCAACTTAAAAAAGAGAGACTATATTAACTATATACAAGTTAATACTTCTGAATCACTACTAAATTTTAATTAAGATTAACAATTTTTTAAGTGTTAATCCAACTTAGTAAAAGAAAACTCATATCTTATTCATGTAACCAAAAACATCTTTACAAAGAAATAGAATTAAATTTTTTTTTCTCAACCTATTTTCTTTATTTTTTCCAGCTCTTGACTTTTTTTTTATGTTTCCTCATATAGTCAATAATCACTCTAATGTTTCTAAAGAAAGAGATAGAATAGATAAGATAAAAAAAATAGTCTACGTAAGTTTTATGAAGAAAAAGATAAATAAAACTATATGTGTTGTGAATATTTTTTCTTTTTTATTCCAAATTTTAGATGAGTGCCACTTATATACTGAAAGCAAAATTTTTAAAATTTGATTTCTTATTCTTCTCTAATTTTAAATATGTTGTGAAATATCCGAAGCGTTTGTCAGAGTTACTATCTATAAATTTTATTTACCTCTTTATTCTTTTTTATTGCTTGCTCATTAACAATTTTTTTATATATTTCTCCTGTACATTGTAGTTGAACTAGCAGGTAAATTGACAACTTTAAAATTATACGTTAAAAATTATTAACCATCTTTATCACTTTGCTCTCTATCTATTTTTATGAAGAACAATATGATCCCTGTTAAAAAAAAGAGATACTTTGACTTCTAATGTTTTTGTTATCGGACAATAAGATTTTTTTTGTTAAAAAACTTATTAAATAATAACAAAAATTAATTTTATGGAGGTTTTATTTATAATTTGTGAATTTTTTAAATTTAAAATTTTTTTTTTAAAAAACAAAATACTAGAAAATTTACTTTTAGAATATTTTTTAATGCATTTTACATCAAATACAAAAATAAAATTTTAAAAATATTTATATTTTTTTAATAAAAATAGCTTGAAGAAACTTAATTTATAATTTTATCTAATATAAAAATTTAATTAAATATTTAATAAAATTATAACAACAAACAAAATAATTAAACCACACACAAAAATTAAAATAAAAAATACTGTAAATTTTTAAAAAAATTAAGAATAATTTTTTTTGGGTAAACATAGGGGCCTAAGCCCAAAAGAAAAGAAAATTACAAGTTTATCAAACTAAAAGAAGTTTGTATCTCTGCAACATCTATTTGCAGCAAGTACTTTATGTCCGCCGACGGATTATCAATGAAATTGAATCCATATTGATGGTTAGTACTGATTTTTCCAAGCCAATTTGCGCATTGGTTAGTTTCTCTATTTGAATACTGGAACTTAATTTTTCAAGGACGTTCTTTGTACTCTTCTATTCTCCTTAGAATTGGATCT
Source organism: Arachis stenosperma (assembly GCF_014773155.1). Classification (NCBI taxonomy): domain Eukaryota; kingdom Viridiplantae; phylum Streptophyta; class Magnoliopsida; order Fabales; family Fabaceae; genus Arachis; species Arachis stenosperma. Next base: position 128,097,992 of record NC_080380.1, read on the forward strand.
ATTATTTTAGTTAATTGGTATGTGTTGATTTCTTTTAAAACTTCTATAGCATTTATCTCCACAATCACCTTTCTCATTTCTAAATTCCATGCCATTTGCAATCCATATAGAACTTTTCATATTTCTCCTTGTGTTATCTGGTAGTATCCCAAGTTTGCAATGAGACCTCCAATCCACTCCTCCTGTTGCGTTCTCAAAAATCTCCCGCAACCCGCTTTCTTTGCTTCTTCTTTGACTGATCCGTCAGTATTTAATTTCACCCAACTCCTGGGTGGTGGTTCCCAGATTTGCCGGTGATTTTGTAGATACTCAGATTCCCCTTTAATTAGCTTCTTCTTAACTGCTTCTTTGTAATTGCTCACTGAAGCTCTAATGATTGTTACCGCATTCTTTGGCCTTGTAACTTGTTGTTGTTGTGAGAAGAGGTCTTGGTTTCTCCACTTCCATATTCTCTAACACGCTATAAAAAATTCATCTATCCAGTTGTGATTTGATGATTTTCCAATCTGATTTGAGAGGTTAAAATCTATCCATTCAGGCAGATTCATTCCAAAGAAAACTGCAATTGCACTAGGTTGAACCATTAAGAATAATTACTAATTACAAATTATGATTGTTCTACATATTTTGGCCAATAAAAAAATGTAGCCCAAGAACATTGCATTCTACCTTCTAACAAAAGTCTATTATGCAATTTCAGCCCAGATATAGATACATAGTTATACCAAAACTGCTAATCCATATTTCCTTAAATAGGGGTGTTTATAAAAAAATCAAAATGTAGTTAACCGGTTAAAAAATCATAATCATATTTTGGTTAACCAGTTTAATAAAACAATTTTAAAAACCATATCCATATTTTTTAAAATGGGTTAACCAAAACCAAATTTTAAAAAATCGATTTTTAACCGGTTAACCAAAACCAAAACCAAATTAAAATCAAAACCTAATTTCAAAACCAAATTACATACTCTCTCTCTCTCTCTCTCCCCTTTCCTCTCTCTTTCTCTCTCCCTCCCTTCTTTCTCTCTCTTTCTCTCTCTCTCTCTCTCTCCTCCTATCTCTCTTTTTTCCTTTTCTCCCTTCTCTCTCTCTCTCTTTCTCTCATTTTTCTCTTTCTCCTCATTCTCTTTGTCCTCTCCTTTTTTCTCTCCCCCTCTCTCTCTCTCTCTCCCTCCTCTCTCTATTCTGTCTCCCCCCTCTCTCTCTTTTTTTCCCTCTATTTCTCTCCCCTCTCCCTCTCTCTCCCCTTTCCTTCCCCCCTCTCTCTCTTCCTTCTCTTTCTCACTCATTTTTCTCTTTATCTCCTCTCCCCTTCTCTCTCTCCTTTCCATCTCTCTCCGCTTCTCTCTCTCTCTCCCTCTTTCTCTCCCTTCTCTCTCTCTCTCTCCCTCTCTCTCTCTCCCTTCCATCATCCCTTCCCCCTCCTTTCTCTCTCTCTCTCTTCTTTGTCCCTCTTTCTCTCCCCTATATCTCTCTTTTCCTTTCCCCTTCTCTCTCTCTCTCTCTCCACTCCCCTTCTCTCTCTCTCTCTCTCTCTCCCCTCCTATCTCTCTCTCCTCTCCCTCTCTCTCTCTCTCTCCCATATCTCTCTATTTCCTCCTCTCTTTTTCCCTCTCTCTCTCTCTCTTTTTCCCCTCTCCTTTCTCTCTCTCTCCTTTCTCTCCCCTTTCTTTCTCTCTCTCTCTCTTTTTTTCCTTTTCTCTCTTTCTCTCTCTCATTCCTCTCTCTTTCCTTTTTTTCTTTCTCTGTCTCATTATCTTTCTCTCTTCATTTTCTCTCTTTCTCCTCTTTCTTTTCTTACTCTCTCTTTTCTCTTTCTCTCTCAATCTTCTCTGAGAAGGAGGGAGGGGAGAGAGAAGGAGAGATGGAGAGGAAGGGAGAGAGAAAGAGGGAAGGGGAGAGAGAGAGAGAGAGAGATAGCATGGCGAGAGAGAGGGAGAGAAGGATAGAGAGAAAGAAAGGGGATGGGGAGAAAGAAGGAAAGGGGAGAGAGAGAGAGAGAGAGAGAGAGAGAGATATAGATAGATAGATAGATAGAGAGGAGGGAGAGAGAGAGAGAGAAAAGAAAGAGAGGAGGAGAGAGAAAAATGAGAGAGAGAAAGAAAGAGAGGAGGATAGAGAGAGAGAGAGAAAAGGAAGAGAAGAGGAGAGCGAGAGAGGAGGGGGAGAAAGAGAAATGGGAGAGAAGGGAGAGAGAGGAAGAGAAAGAAAGGGGAAGGGGAGAAAGAGAGAGAAAGAAGGAAAAGAGAAGAGGAGGGGGAGAGAAATGGAGAGAGATGGAAAGAAGGAGATAAGAAAAAGTTACTCGTATTGTTTAGAAAGAAAATTATTTATATTAGAAAAAATTATTTATAAAAAATGCTGAAAAGAGATAAGAAAGAAAAAGGAACGAAAGTAATGGAAGGGATTTCATTATTTACAAATGTTACTCGTACCATTTAGAAAGAAAAAAATAGATTAAAAAAATTCAATTAAAAAAAATTTAAAAATTTAGATTTTTGTATGTAAAAATATTAATTTTTGTGTAAAAATCTATTTTTACATGTAAAAATTAAATTTTTAGTATAAAAACCAATTTTTTTAGAGTAAAAACCGGTTTTTACTTTAATAACCGATTAAAAACCAGTTTTAAACTTTACTAACCGATTAATAATCGATTTCATCATGTAAAACCAATTTGGTTAATTAATCAATACTATATTTTTAGTTAACCAAAAAATTAGTTTGATTTTTAGATTAACCAAACCATAAACACCCCTACCTCTAAAGACCATTGGCCCTCCAACACCTAGTCACAGCATAGAAACCTTAAAGGCTCCATTCTCAGCGAGCCCAACTAAGAGAAACTAAGCTACCCAAAAACCAGCTGCCAAGCTGCCAACAAAGGAACCTGCGCCAGAGGTGGGAGCGGCGGGGAATACTCTTCATGCAATCATGCAATCGTCCCTCGGTTAACAAAAAAAAACCATACACCTTAATACCTTATGATGTTTCTCATTTTAAGCAAGTACACCAAAAAAGTTTATGTCTACCGTCTCAACCGTTAATATATTTATATCAATATCTTTAGGGTTCAAATTTAAAGTATATCAATATACCTGTAAAGTACATTGGTACAGGTGAAATTCTTACTATACTATATTGTAATTATCTTTAATATAATAGATATTTTTTAGAGTGTTAGCCCATAATTTTTTGTCTTGTTCATTAAGAGAATTTTTCCACATTAAAATATTAGTATTACTCTCTCTTCCTTAACTTATTTTATTGGCATATTAATCTCATCACTCTCCACATAAATTATGTGGCTCACCTTCGCTCGCTCTCAGTCTTATCCCTAACAAAATTTACATTGTTCATTGCACATAAATGATCACCGTTTATTTTCTTTCAAAAAAACAATCACCATTTATTTACTATGGTTCGCACACATACAAGCATTCTGAAATTAGACACAAGAAAGGATTGCAACCATAATTTTACAATTTAGTTGCCATTATCACAGAAGAAATTACATAAAAAAAAAAAAAAGAGAACCAATGCTTTTTCAGCTAGCATTCTCATTTTCACTCTTCTTGCTTTATAGAAAGATTAAAATCGCTGGTCATGTATATATTCATCATCAACGAGTACCAAAGCATCTGCGACCTCTTTCCAGGTTCAAAAACCCAATGTTCTCCATGGTTCCAACAGTGTTATTCTTGAATTTGCACATCTCCTCCAACATAATCAAACGTTGAAGATGTTGGGTTCTCCTCTCTTCCACGCAAGATTGAATCCTCGTTAGTCTAGGCCATCCATGTCCATGACCATTATTATTACACATGCAATGATTTTTATTATTGCAAGTGTTCCTTATTCTTGGGTTGCAAAGTTGTTTATTGGTGTAATTAGCTTCTTCAAATAGCCCTTCATCAAAATGGCCCTTCAACACTTTTGTTGTTGTTGGTACATTATTATTGTTCTCATTTTCTTCATTTCTTGATGATGAGTTGTCACAGTACTGAACATTGGAACATTTGATGGAGTTCATTGAGCTTAGAGAGCTTGCATCATCATTCATTGATAATGGATCCTCTGCAAAGAGTAGTAGTAGTACTTTTAAGTATGCCCTGTATCCAATCCAATATACATGCAATTTGAAGTGACACACTTTAACCAATTGTTGTAACATGTAATTAATAAATAAATAAATTTTGATGTAAACAGTTTTATGAAATGTTTGGATGACTAGGTGCTAGTGAATGCATATTATGTGTTACATAATTTAATGCAGTGAGATGATGTTTGTTATCTGAACAAAAATAAGGATATCAAATGAGACATCTACAGTTTCAATTAAAGTATATGCAGACATGCAGTGATTATATAATGTGAGAATGCATTAAGTTATAATTACAATATTTTATATTTGAAAATTATTTGTGATTCCCGATAGATGTACATATCTCCCTCGATGCAGGATGTATTCCTCATTATGCATAGAAATGATATTACAGTCAATTAATTGCTCCATTCACATAAGGCAATTATTGGACAAAAATATGTAGCATATTATATAAAGGTAGACCCCACAATTGTTTTTTTTTTTTTAATCAAATATGTCACACCACAATTTTAAGTACACATATCAATACTCTTATATGTTACAATAATAATAATAATAATAATCTTAAAAATTTTTAATTTAATACTTAATTTTTAATAAATTATAATTGTTAAATTAATTTAAATTTTTTATTTTATTAGATAAATTAGATATTGCATCAAAAGGCTAATGGAACTTAGTTACACACACAGAACGACACAATAATTTATAAATCTTTTATGGAATTTTTATATATTCTCTAAATAACAATAGAAATGATTTGACTAAACTTGATAGTTTCTAGTAGAGGAATTTGAACGTAAAAATTGTTTTACCTAACGAAATAAAAATGTTAAAGATTGATTTAATAATTAAAATTTGTTAGAGATAATAGTTTCTTATTAAAATAGTCTATGAATAAACTAATGATTTGGGTATAAGTGTGTTACTTAAAACAAACAAATTCTTTTGTGTCGCACAAAAAAAATATTAGAGAGTCATCGTATTAATTTAATTTTTTATTCTAATAATTGAACAATATATTTTATTCTATTTTTTTAAATATTAATGACTAACAGATAATCAAAAATAATAAATTTTGATGATTCTTTAACATTCGTCTATAAAAAAAACAGCTATTAGTTGAAAAGTTTATCCAAATGAAACTCAAATAAGTTTAATCATATATGTATGAAATGGACTAATGAAAAATGAGAAAATTAATGTAATACATACCTTGAGGCCATTGAGAGGGACAAGTATTCCCATTATTATTAAAACGGGTCTTGTATGAGGAACAAGACATGTTGAGTGAGCCAGAAGATGGAGTTGTTGATGATGATGACGATGACGATGATGATGGTAAGAAGAAAGGATGATGGTTATTTATGTCTTCATCTTCTTCTTCATAGTTAAAGCTATCCTGTCTTTGGTGTTGTTGATGAAAACAAGAAGGGTCCCTCCAAGTTGGAACTAAAGCTGATACCTCATGATCTATCATTGCAGCAATCTCCAATGGTTCCACGTGGCTGATTTCAAGTTCCTTTACCATTTCCATGGCTACCTCCATAGCTGTGTCCTTTATTGTGTCAAATGGAAAGAACACGTTTCTTGTGTGCCCTGCATTCGTACCACAATATTTTTATTAAACAATTTCATATATTCTAACAATTTGAATGGCCAAAGGTTTAGCAAAAATAACATAGTTCTCAAAATGGGATAGAAATGTGAAATAATAATATCTTACGAAAAACTAATAAAAAACTAGTGACCAAAATTAAAGGTGAAATTCACTACTTTAATATTTGATTTCAATTCAATTTAAATTTTATATTATTTTTAATTATTCCATCAAGATAATTATACAAAAAATAAAATTTTGTTGATTCTTTATTAAAATGATATCAATATTTTAAAATGAAACCAATTTTGTTTTCTCTGTTAATTTTAATAAAATTTTAATTTTAAATTAATTCACTTCTTATAAATATCAACAGTGATAGTCTAAAAATACTTTATTAAAATTTCTCTAAGTTTATCAAACATTTTGTACATATAATAATTGCTAAGCTTATTATTGTTGTATCATCAACTAATATAAACACTTCAATTTAAAGTACATGTATATTTAGATGAGCCATTCTCGGCAAATTATATTTTATATTAAGGTGAGGATGATATTTTTCATGACTATAGAATGTTAAGGATGTTAATTTCAAATGTGGTACTGATTAATTTAAAGTGTAAAATCGGATTTTCAAATTGTTGAGAGAACAAAAAGTAGATCTTATGTCAATTTATGAACTTCAAAATAAATAAAAAAATTACAACAAACAAAAGCGGACTCTCCAATTCAATATTAAAATTTTTTTTATAAAATAATTGGATTGCACACTTTTATCCGTATTAAAAGTTTTTAGCCCCAAATCTCAAAGTTGAATGTAATATATACTTTTTGGGATGAAATTGTACATACCATTAGCGTCAGAAATCTTCACTTTAAGAAAAACAGTATTGATGTCCACCTCATTCATTGACCCAGTGATGGTCATGTCTGTGCTCTTTGCAACTTCTACAGTTGCATTAAGCTTCAAAGCTTGATTTGTGGGTAGTTTTATGATTGGCATTAACGGTGAAGCAATTGGATCATCAATGGCCAAAAATGGGTCCAACAATAGCTCCTTTGCCGATGGCCTCTTTGACACATGTGCCAAACATTTCCCCACAAATCTTTGGGCTTCAAAATCTTTGATCTTGTAATATGCATTTGGTAGCTTACCCTGGTAAATCAAAGTATTAATTAACTAAAGTTTATAGTTTGAATGTGTAATAATAATGTAATTGAGGTTATACCAAAAAAAAAATGTAATTGAGCTTATACCGAAATAACTTTCTTGTATATTTGAGCAGGGTTGAAGCATTCACTATATGGGAACTCAAAAGTAAGCATCTCAATCATGCACATCCCAAATGAGTATATGTCTACAAGCTCATTGTACTCTTCTTCATACAACTCTGGTGCCATGAACTCTGGTGTGCCTGAAACATCATAAACACAACAATAACTAAACAAAAAGTTCTCAAGAAATTTATCGTCAAACACCTTAACAAATTTTAATTACCTATAACACTGTGAGCATGTTTGGAGCTAAGAAGTATAGCTGCAAGGCCTAAGTCACCAATTTTGACTTGGCCCAAATGGCCATTGACAAAGATATTGTCACATTTGAGGTCTCTATGGATGACAGGTGGGTTGTTGCTGTGCAAATACTCCAATCCACTCAGAATCTGGCGTGCCCAATTCTTGAGCACTCTCATTTCCACTCTTCTATACTTCTGCCTATACTCTCTAAGGGTACCGGAAGTGAACAATTCGGTGATAAAGTTGAAGGTTTTGCGATTGAGATCAATCCAAGAACCATAGAAGATCATCATTGATTTGTGGGTGAGGTGCTTGAGGAGATGAACCTCTGAATAAAGACGTTGAAGTTGTTCTGCTGAATGAAATGCATCACCAAGGTGCACTTGGTTCCATGCCACTTCTATTCCAAGGTACTCATCAAATGCTCTGTACACTGTTTTCATTGCTCCTTTGCCTAGCACATCCTTCAACTACATACACCAACAATCATAAATAACTTTTATTCATAATCATTCATACCAAAGATAACTCAAAAATGGAGTTACAAGAACATATGAATCTATAGTCTATGTAAGTGCTAATAATCTAAAGTTTTAAAATTGAAGACATGAATACATAGCCACAAATAATGTCTAATTCTATTAAAAAAATTATTTTGGTGTATATATATATACCACATAAATTGGTCGTGCTAGGATGAGAACAATAAAAAAGTATTAATAATCAACAAAAAAGAAATCATATATTTAAATATCCAAAAATGACATATATAATTAAATTGATTTTATTTTATTTTATACATTTCTTGGTTTAATTTATACTTTATAATTAAAATATAGCACTAAAATCTCTTATTAAAACATGAAATTCATCTTTCTTCCCTTCTGGTGTTGTTATTAATGTAAATATACATGATAAATTAACAAGTATTATATAATATATATTTTGTCTAACTAGTCAGTAAACTATAAACATTAGTTAGTGTTAGAGATATAACTATCGACGTTGTTTTTCCTTTTTAACTTAAATTTTTGAGTGAGTAGTTTTATAATATGATATCAGAATTTTATATTCAAAAGGTCTAAAATTTTATTTTTAGTGATGAATAATGAAAAAAAAATGGTATAAAGTAAATAAAAGAAGAAAAAAAAGTCTTACAAAAATTAAACAAATTCCAAAAATGTTTTAGTCCATACAAAAATTAAACAAATCCAAAAAAAAATTTTGTTTGAGAAGAAATAATAAAGATATAACCATTCATTTTGCTTCTTCCTATTTGGCTTCAACTTTTAGAAATAAAATTCACTTAGCTTACACTAATTCATCAAATTGAATAACAATACACTTAGAACTGGAAACTAACTCTATTATCAGTTGATTCAGTTTACACCAAAAACTCAATAATCATAGCTTATGTGCTGCATCATAGTATGACAAGTAATAAAATATAAAAAAAAAAAGATGATGAATATATCCACATAAGATGAGAATGAACTTACACGACCATATCTTCCAGAAGGATCAGTTTCAACATATCCAAACTGAGCCTGCTTCATAACTCCATCACCACAATTACCATTGCACTCTCCAAATCTCCCCTTATTCATGGCTCTGCCTTAATTACTTCTTATTATTCTATCAGATTACAACTCCACCCAACCAACAACCAAAAACGCTACATATTTATAGATATAATAATCTCAGCAATAATAATGATCTTAATAATAAGAAAATGAAAATGATGAGTGCTAGCTATAGAAAATCCTACAACTTATTACTTCTCATCATGAATAGTCACCACTGGTATGGATGAATCATCCATGCCATTTCAACATCCTGCACGTGATCGAAGGCTAGTGTTCATAGCTAAATCAAAGAAGTAGTGGAAGAACACATGTAGAAGGAGACAGAGAGTGATAGAACAACTATGTTAAGCTTTTTGTGGAAGGAAGAATTCAAATGTTAACAATACAAGAATAATTTTGTCATGAGTTTATGAGATTGAAGGAGACAATACACCTTTGATGGTGTGAATTCTCAGCCAAAAGGGTATTAAATTTATTCATAGCTGCTGCTTCGTGTCAGTTTATATATACTTGTGGACAAGAAAATATGGTTTCAGGGGGATATTATTATTCACTGTTCTTTTCAGCACTCTATGCTAATATTTTAGAATTATTTAATTTCATGATTCATTTATTTTATTTTTATTATTTTATTTAAATTTATTGAATTTTTAATACTTCTTGCAAAAAAGAAAAAATATAGGTCTTATGTTAAAATTTATTATGACATCTTAATAATAGTAAATTTATGATTCAATAAATAATTATGGTATTTCTTAAAATAAAAATTATGTATATAAAAAAAAAGATTTTAATGCAAGATATTTTAGACCTTTTAAATAGTATGTAAGATAATTTTCATCAATAAAATTAATAGAGAGATATTACGAGTTTGTTCTCCTTAAAATTTGTATACAAGCATATTTTTCTTTTATTTTATGTAATCCGTTATACCTAAAATTGATTTTTTTTTCAATTTTCATATAACTTTAATAAGAAACAGAGTCAAAAATTAACGGTGAAGAATAACTTTTGGCTCAGTTTCTTACTAAAATGATTTATGCAAAAAAGGAAAATTTGTTTTGGATGCAACGAATTACATAAATTAAAAAGGGAAAGTATGAGGAGCCAATGGAATATTTGTACAATGTGTATAATGGAGGTTTATGGAGTATTAGAGATATAATTATTAGTATTACCTTTTCTTATCAGCTGAAACTTTTGGGATGAGTGGTTTCATGACATGGTATTAGAACGCTAGATCTAAAAGGCATAATATCTCTTTATATATTTTATTGATGTAAACTATCGTAAGTAGTACAAATGAAAATGATAAATTTCTTTTTTTAAAAAAAAAAGCACTTTTAAAAGCAAACAAACTTTTATAAACATTTGAATCCTTAGCTTGAAAGCCCTTAAAAAAGATTTAGATAAAGTTATTTATGTATAATTTATCATTATAATTAATCACACATTATATTTTAATGACTATGATAAAAAAAAATGAAATTTTATTTTGATATTTCATGAAAACTTAATTGTTGCACGCCTCTAGTTAGGGCAGAAGCCAACGAAGTGAAATAGAAAAGAGAAAAAACAAAATCAAGTCATATTATTTTAGTTATGATTTTTTTATAAACATCTTATATTATTTGTTATGATCGATATGAAAGAGTTTAATTTTTATTAATAATTAATTTTAATATTTATTGTTTAAGATGTGAAAGAGTTTAATTGATATAATTTTTTGATTTTTCATATTATTCTCCAATTCAGTAGGTTAAAGACTAAATCGTTGCAGATTTAAACTATTTAATTAAGGGTTTGCCGCTAATAAATAAATCATTATATGTACAAGGTGAAATTATAATTTAATATTGAGCTAATATTAGTAAAATATTTATTTAATTAGTTACTTGTTTTTCTAATTTCATTTCAAGATACTTGTTTGTTTATAAAATTCGTGAAACATAAATTATTTAATTATCAATTATAGTCATATCCCTCTTCAATAATTTAATTGTAAATCACTTCTTACTTTGTCACAAAAAAAAAAAAAAACACTTCTTACTTTCTGTATATCTCAATATCTACAAATTTTTTAAATTCAATCAATTATTTCAAAGTGAGCCGTTATTTAGGAATAGTGAAACTGTGAAAGTATTTACTTGATAACTAAATTTGAGTGGTTGCAAAATAAATGCTCACATGGAGCACATATGCAGTGCACCCAATAATTTCTATGATTTGAGGAGATCACATCAGAATGACAAGGAGATGAGGATTAGTAAATGAAAAGACAACATAGGAGATTCAGAAAATGAAAATACAACATTGGGAGACATACCCAGCAGGAAACATGGATTATATATATATTTGATAAAAACATGCATATTCTTAATTATTTGTGAATGTAGAGAAACAAAAAAGGTTGGGATCTTAAAAATCATATTCAAATTTTTAAATTATATAAATTATTTTATAAAAAATTTTAAATAAAACATGTATAGTCATTTTTGTTATAAAAAATTTATAAAATTAATTAAATTTATAATTTAACTATTTTAAATAATAAAATTAATGAATAATAATTTTATTTATTTTTAAAGTATAATAATAATTATTCATTAATAGTAATATATAGTTTGTGATTAAATTAAAATATTTATATTAAAATTCTATCTTTTTAAAATGCTTCTCTAAATAATATTAGTGTTAAAATTTATAGACATTTTCTCATGATTTATGAGTAAAATTTTAGAATCTTTTTACTCTTATGTTAAAATTGATTTAAGCAAATATAATCTAACATGAGATAAAAAAAAATTTTGAATTACATTTTTTATTATTATAATAAAAGAAACTATTATGAAAAATTATTTTTGGTAATATTTATCTAAAATTATTTTATATTCTAACATCTCATATTCATTCTTGAAATTAAGGTAATATGACTAATATTATTACTTATTAAAATTTAACAATATATTTTTTCTATTCTTGAGTTAAAGTAGCTACATTTATTCTTAAAAATAGTTTTATATTTTTTTATTAGTCTAAACACCTACCAAATATGCTAAAGATAAGATGAATGTACAATATCTTGTCTTAACTTTTGTAGAATAATAAAAAAGATTTGTGTCTAAATTCTTAAATTATCCATATATAAAATAATAATTATTGATACAAATACTTTCTACAAAAAATAAATTGTTACAATAAAAACAGAAGTGATATTGATTATTTAAGAACTGAAGACAATTTATTCGTCTAGTACCATTTTTTTTAAAAAAATCAAATCTTTTATCATGTGTCAAAAAAAATCAAGATAATCTCTCAAATATTTATCGTCAAGTGTTTCATTACAATACCTACTAACTAATAAGTCTTTTTTTAATTATAAGTTTGTCTCTCACTAATAACATTGTTTGAGAATAATCAAGTTAAATCTTAAATATAAAATCATCCTCAATTACATTTGATAGTATTTTGAACCTTATAAGTGTACTTCATTCTTTTATTACGAAGGAATAATAATGCAATGTCACTTGAAGTAAAATTTAGTACACTTCACTCTTGAAGTAAATTTCAACCGAAATCAAGCTACACATAAATAACGTTGTCCTACCCTATGACCATAAACAAAGCCAAAACCCCTTTTTCATAATACACAACAAAAATAATTTTATCAAATGTATTTTTTTCTTCTTAGACGTGTGTTGAAATAAGAAATTAACTAAATTAATTAAGTAATGACAAATATTATTTTTGGTAAAATAAATAATTAGTGTTGATTAATTAATTAATGAATATATGTTGCTAATTATTTATTATTATGTTGCAGGCCTTAATTAAGTTGAGCAGCCCGAATGAAATGGAAAATAAAATAAGAGGTGGTAGGCTGAAAGCAAAATTGAGAGCCCAAAGAAAAGTAAAGAAAGAAGCCAAAGAAATAAAAAACGGGCCAAGCATATCACTACCCGATCCAAGCCCGATCAGATTTCAGAAAAGTGATTCCCTCCATCTTGCTCCAACCAAAACAACGTTCTCCTCTCTTGTGTCTAAGTCAAATCAGAGTTTTAGAAAAGTAAGAAAGAGAAAGAGAAACTTTTTTCCATAAACTTATCACCAAAGAAGCAAGAAAGAGAAAGATTAAGTTTGAAAGGCAGATATCAAATCATCCAGTTCAAACCCAATCAAGCTTAGGTTAAAGGTAACCCATTTCCTCTTGAATGCATCAAATCTTCATCTCTTCTTCCCAACACTCTGCTCTATCCGAAATGGGATACAAGGGAAAGAGGATTTTTGTTCTTCTCTGCTGTGTATCTACGATCTTAAACAAGACTTAGGAACCAAGTTGGTTTTCAAGGGCTCAGATCAAGTTGACCATTAGAAGATTTCTATGGTTGCTGTTTTATGGCTTTCGGCCAAGATGAGGAAGTCAGAAGGAGAGTTTCTACTCTGAGGATTAAGGAGAAAAAGTAAATCTGTGGGTTGGTGAAGCTCAAGGCTCAAGGTGTTGACCTTGGAAGAAGAACCCAACAACATGCAAGGAGATAAAAGAAGCTTGATGTTCATTCAGATGGTAAGGAGAGAAAACTAGAGAGTGAGAGCAGTGTTCTGTTAAGAAGTTCCTCTACTTGGATAATGCTTTCTTTCAAAGAAGCATTCGGCCAATACTGAAGAACTGCATCTGAGGTTTGCGAATCTGGTTTTGCACATAGCAAAGAGGCTGCTGATGAAGTCAATCTCCTTCATGTTTTACTGATTGTAATGTACTTTTCTAAGTTTATCTTTCTGCAATTTCTTGAGAGAGAAGGCATTGTGAGAAAGCTCAAGAAAAAGCCATGAGTGGAAAAAGGGTGAGAGATACACTAGAGAGAAAAGCCTAGAGTTATTTTCTGATTTCTTTAGGTTGATTAAGTGTCTTGTATCTTGCACATGTAAGGTATCCCTTTCTTAGTTGGGTTAGCACTAAGAGAAATAGTTAGGTATTAGCATAGCCAATGTCAATTTAGGTTAGAACTTGAGTGTGAAAGGATTTGGTCAATCCTGTTGGTGCACGAAATTGTGATCACTACAACTTCGCACAACTAACCAGCAAGTGCACTGGGTCGTCCAAGTAATACCTTACGCGAGTAAGGGTCGATCCCACGGAGATTGGTGGTATGAAGCAAGCTATGGTCATCTTGTAAATCTCAGTCAGGCAGACTCAAATGTATAATGGTGATGAACGAAAATAACATAGAAGATAAAGATAGTGATACTTATGTAATTCATTGGTGTAAGAGCTTCAGACAAGTGTATGAAGATGCCTTCCCTTCCGTCTCCCTGCTTTCCTACTGTCTTCATCCAATCCTTTCTTACTCCTTTCCATGGCAAGCTCGTGTAGGGTTTCACTGTTGTCAGCAGCTACCTCCCATCCGCGCAGTGAAAGCTAATGCTCTTACACTCTGTCACAGTGCGGCCAATCACCGGTTTGGTTCCCTCCCCTACCGGAATAGAATAACTCTTTTGCGTCTGTCACTAACGCCCAGTAGGTTACAGGTTTGAAGCACGTCACAGTCATTCATTCATTGAATCCTACTCAGAATACCACAGACAAGGTTTAGACCTTCCGGATTCTCTTGAATGCCGCCATCAGGTCCTGCCTATACCACGAAGATTCCGATTAAAGAATCCAAGAGATATTCACTAAGCCTCAGATGCTTGTAGAACAAGAATGGTTGTCAGTCACCTTGTTCATAGGTGAGAATGATGATGAGTGTCACGGATCATCACATTCATCAAGTTGAAGAACAAGTGATATCTTAGAACAAGAACAAGCGGAATTGAATGGAAGAACAATAGTAATTGCATTAATACTCGAGGTACAGCAGAGCTCCACACCTTAATCTATGGTGTGTAGAAACTCCACCGTTGAAAATACATAAGAACAAAGTCTAGGCATGGCCGAATGGCCAGCCTCCCAAAGAGGGTTCAATCATCAAAACATGATCAAAAGATGAAAATACAATAGTAAAAGGTTCTATATATAGAAAACTAGTAGCCTAAGGTGTACAGAGGTGAGTAAATGACATAAAAATCCACTTCCGGGCCCACTTGGTGTGTGCTTGGGCTGAGCAATGAAGGAATTTCGTGTAGAGACTTTTTCTGGAGTTAAACGCCAGCTTTTAATCCAGTTTGGGCGTTTAACTCCCATTTAGGTGCCAGTTCCGGCGTTTAACGCTGGAATTTCTGTAGGTGACTTTGAACGCCGGTTTGGGCCATCAAATCTTGGGCAAAGTATGGACTATTATATATTGCTGGAAAGCCCAGGATGTCTACTTTCCAACGCCATTGAGAGCGCGCCAATTGGGCTTCTGTAGCTCCAGAAAATCCACTTCGAGTGCAGGGAGGTCAGAATCCAACAGCATCTGCAGTCCTTTTCAGTCTCTGGATCAGATTTTTGCTCAGGACCCTCAATTTCAGTCAGAAAATACCTGAAATCACAGAAAAACACACAAACTCATAGTAAAGTCCAGAAAAGTGAATTTTAATTAAAAACTAATAAAAATATACTAAAAACTAACTAAAAGATACTAAAAACATACTAAAAACAATGCCAAAAAGCATACAAATTATCCGCTCATCACAACACCAAACTTAAATTGTTGCTTGTCCCCAAGCAACTGAAAATCAAATAAGATAAAAAGAAGAGAATATACTATAGACTCCAAATTATCAATGAAACATAGCTCCAAATTAGATGAGCGGGACTAGTAGCTTTTTGCCTCCAAACAGTTTTGGCATCTCACTTTATCCTCTGAGGTTCAGAATGATTGGCTTCTTTAGGAACTTAGAATCCAGATAGTGTTATTGATTCTCCTAGTTAAGTATGATGATTCTTGAACACAGCTACTTATTGAGTCTTGGCTGTGGCCCAAAGCACTCTGTCTTCCAGTATTACCACCGGATACATACATGCCACAGACAAATAATTGGGTGAACTTTTTCAGATTGTGACTCAGCTTTGCTAAAGTCCCCAATTAGAGGTGTCCAGGGTTCTTAAGCACACTCTTTTTGCCTTGGATCACAACTTTATTTCTTTCTTTTTCTTTTCTTTTTCTTTCTCCCTTTTTTTTTTTTTTTTTTTTGTATTCACTGCTTTTTCTTGCTTCAAGAATCATTTTTATGATTTTTCAGATCCTCAGTAACATGTCTCCTTTTTCATCATTCTTTCAAGAGCCAACAATTTTAACATTCATGAACAACAAATTCAAAAGACATATGCACTGTTCAAGCATACATTCAGAAAACAAAAAGTATTGTCACCACATCAAACTAATTAAGCTAGTTTTAAAGATGAATTTGAAATCCTGTACTTCTTGTTCTTTTGTGATTAAAAACAGTTTTCATTTAAGAAAGGTGATGGATTCATAGGACATTCATAACTTTAAGGCATAGACACTAAGACACTAATGATCACAAGACACAAACATAGATAAACATAAACATAGAAATTCGAAAAACAGAAAAATAAAGAACAAGGAGATTAAAGAACGGGTCCACCTTAGTGATGGCGGCTTGTTCTTCCTCTTGAAGATCCTATGGAGTGCTTGAGCTCCTCAATGTCTCTTCCTTGTCTTTGTTGCTCATCTCTCATGATTCTTTGATCTTCTCTAATTTCATGGAGGAGGATGGCATGTTCTTGGTGCTCTACCCTTAGTTGTCCCATGTTGGAACTCAATTCTCCTAGGGAGGTGTTTAGTTGCTCCCAATAGTCTTGTGGAGGAAAGTGCATCCCTTGAGGTATCTCAGGGATTTCTTGATGAGAGGGGTCTCTTGTTTGCTCCATCTTCTTCTTAGTGATGGGCTTGAGGTCATGCCTTCTCAGTTGAACCGGCTTTGGATGCCATAAATGGTTATGGAAAAACAAAAAGCAATGCTTTTACCACACCAAACTTAAAAGGTTTGCTCGTCCTCGAGCAAAAGAAGAAAGAAGAGAGTAGAAGAAGAAGAAATGGAGGAGAGGGAGATGGCTTTGTGGTTCGGCCATAAGGGGAAGAAGTGGTGTTTTATGAAGGATGGATGTGAGTGGTGAAGAGAAAGAGATGTTGAGGTGATTGGTGAATGGGTGAAGAAGAAGAGAGAGTGGTGGGGTTGGTGGGGATCCTGTGGGGTCCACAGATCCTGAGGTGTCAAGGAAAAGTCATCCCTGCACCAAATGGCATCAAAATCCACGTTTTGAGGCATTTCTGGCGTTAAACGCCGGGCTGGTGCCCATTTCTGGCGTTTAACGCCAGGTTCTAGCCCTTTCCTGGCGTTTAACGCCAGTCTGGTGCCCCTTTCTGGCGTTAAACGCCCAGAATGGTGCCAGACTGGGCGTTAAACGCCCAACTGCTACCTTCACTGGCGTTTAAACGCCAGTGAGTTCTTCCTCCAGGGTGTGCTGTTTTTCTTCCTGTTTTTCATTCTGTTTTTGCTTTTTCAATGGATTTTGTGACTTCTTATGATCATCAACCTACAAAAAGATAAAATAACAAAAGAAAATAGTTAACTATAAAACATTGGGTTGCCTCCCAACAAGCGCTTCTTTAATGTCATTAGCTTGACAGAGGACTCTCATGGAGCCTCAGAAATACTCAGAACCGTGTTGGAACCTCCCAACACCAAACTTAGAGTTTGAATGTGGGGTTCAACACCAAACTTAGAGTTTGGTTGTGGCCTCCCAACACCAAACTTAGAGTTTGACTGTGGGGGCTCTGCTTGGCTCTGTTTTGAGAGAAGTTCTTCATGCTTCCTCTCCATGATGATAGAGGGATGTCCTTGGGCCTTAAACACCAAGGATTCTTCATTCACTTGAATGATCAACTCTCCTCTATCAACATCAATCACAGCCTTTGCTGTGGCTAGGAATGGTCTGCCAAGGATGATGGATTCATCCATGCACTTCCCAGTCTCTAGGACTATGAAATCAGTAGGAATGTAATGGTTTTCAACCTTAACCAGAACATCCTCTACAAGTCCATGGGCTTGTTTTCTTGAGTTGTCTGCCATTTCTAGTGAGATTTTTGCAGCTTGCACCTCAAAGATCCCTAATTTCTCCATTACAGAGAGGGGCATGAGGTTTACACTTGACCCTAAGTCACACAAGGCCTTCTTGAAGGTCATGGTGCCTATGGTACAAGGTATAGAAAACTTCCCAGGATCCTGCCTCTTTTGAGGCAGTTTCTGCCTAGACAAGTCATCCAGTTCTTTGGTGAGCAAAGGTGGTTCATCCTCCCAAGTCTCATTTCCAAATAACTTGTCATTTAGCTTCATGATTGCTTCAAGGTATTTAGCAACTTGCTCTTCAGTGACATATTCATCCTCTTCAGAGGAAGAATACTCATCAGAGCTCATGAATGGCAGAAGTAAGTCCAATGGAATCTCTATGGTCTCATTTTGAGCCTCAGATTCCCATTGTTCCTCATTGAGGAACTCAGAGGAGATTGGTACAGGCCCACTGAGGTCTTCCTCAGTGGCGTCCTCCTCCTCTCTTTCCTCTCCATATTCGGCCATGTCTATGGCTTTGCACTCTCCTTTTGGATTTTCTTCTGTATTACTTGGGAGAGTGCTAGGAGGGAGTTCAGTAACTTTCTTGCTCAGCTGACCAACTTGTCCTTCCAAATTTCTGATGGAGGACCTTGTTTCATTCATGAAACTTTGAGTGGTTTTGATTAGATCAGAGACCATTGTTGCTAAGTCAGAGGTATTCTGCTTAGAACTCTCTGTCTGTTGCTGAGAAGATGATGGAAAAGGCTTGTTGTTACCATGCCTGTTTCTTCCACCATTATTGTTATTGAAACCTTGTTGAGGTCTCTCTTGATTCTTCCATGAGAAATTTGGGTGATTTCTCCATGAAGAATTGTAGGTATTTCCATAGGGTTCTCCTAGGTAATTTACCTCTTCCATGGAAGGGTTCTCAGGATCATAAGCTTCTTCCTCAGATGAAGAATCCTTAGTACTGTTTGGTGCATTTTGCATTCCAAACAGACTTTGAGAAATCAAATTGACTTGTTGAGTCAATATCTTGTTCTGAGCCAATATGGCATTCAGAGTGTCAATCTTAAGAACTCCTTTCTTCTGACTAGTCCCATTGTTCACAGGATTTCTTTCAGAAGTGTACATGAATTGGTTATTTGCAACCATTTCAATCAATTCTTGAGCTTCTGCAGGCGTCTTTTTCAGATGAAGAGATCCTCCAGAAGAGCTATCCAAGGACATCTTAGATAGTTCAGAGAGACTATCATAGAAAATACCTATGATGCTCCATTCAGAAAGCATGTCAGAAGGACATCTTCTGATTAATTGTTTGTATCTTTCCCAAGCTTCATAGAGGGATTCTCCATCCTTCTGTCTGAAGGTTTGGACTTCCACTCTAAGCTTACTCCATCTTTGTGGTGGAAAGAACTTTGCCAAGAAGGCATTGACTAGCTTTTCCCAAGAGTCCAGGCTTTCTTTAGGTTGAGAGTCCAACCATATTCTAGCTCTGTCTCTTACAGCAAAAGGGAATAGCATCAGTCTATAGACCTCAGGGTTAACCCCATTAGTCTTGACTGTGTCACAGATTTGCAAGAACTCAGCTAAAAACTGATGAGGATCTTCCATTGGAAGTCCATGGATCTTGCAATTCTGTTGCATTAGAGAAACTAACTGAGGCTTAAGCTCAAAGTTGTTTGCTCCAATGGCAGGGATAGAGATGCTTCTCCCATAGAAATTGGGGGTAGGTGCAGTAAAGTCACCCAGCACCTTCCTTGCATTGTTGGCATTGTTGTTGTTTTCGGCTGCCATAGGTTCTTCTTCTTTGAAGAATTCGGTTAGGTCCTCAATAAAGAGTTGTGCCTTAGCTTTTTTCAGCTTTCGCTTCAAGGTCCTTTCAGGTTCAGGGTCAGCTTCAACAAGAATGCCTTTGTCTTTGTTCCTGCTCATATGAAAGAGAAGAGAACAAGAAAATATGGAATCCTCTATGTCACAGTATAGAGATTCCTTGAGGTGTCAGAGGAAAAGAAAAGTAGAAGACAGAAGTAGAAAATTCGAACTTATCAAAGAAGATGGAGTTCGAATTTTGCATTAAGGGATAGTGTTAGTCCAAAAGTAGAAGGATGTGAGAAGAAGGGAAGTAATTTTCGAAAATTAGGTAAAAGATTTTGAAAACATTTTTGAAAAACACTACTTGATTTTCGAAAATGAAAGTGGGAAAGAAATCAAGTGATTTTTGAAAAAGATTTTTAAATTAGAAATCAAAAAGATTTGATTGAAAACTATTTTGAAAAAGATGTGGTTAAGAAGATATGATTGGTTTTAAAAAGATGTGATTGAGAAGATATGATTTGAAAACAATTTTAAAAAGATATGATTTGAAAACAATTTTAAAAAGATTTGATTTTAAAAATTAATGACTTGCCTAACAAGAAAAGATATGATTCAAACATAAAACCTTTCTCAACAGAAAAAGGCAAAAAATGTTCAATCAAATCATTAATTGTTAGTAAGTATTTTTGAAAAAGGAAAGAAATTGATTTTGAAAACATTTGATTGAAAAGATATGATTTGAAAAAGATTTGATTTTGAAAAACTTTGAAAACTTGAAAAAAAATTGATTTTAAAAACAAAATCTTCCCCCTTTAGCCATCCTGGCGTTAAACGCCCAGAATGGTGCACATTCTGGCGTTTAACGCCCAAACTACTACCCTTTTGGGCGTTAAACGCCCAACCAGGCACCCTGGCTGGCGTTTAAACGCCAGTCTGTCTTCTTCACTGGGCATTTTTGAATGCCCAGCTTTTTCTGTGTGATTCCTCTGCAGTATGTTCTGAATCTTCAATTCTCTGTATTATTGACTTGAAAAGACACAAATAAAAAATATTTTTGGATTTTTAATAATAAGGAAAAATCAAAATGCAACAAGAATCAAATAACAATGCATGCAAGACACCAAACTTAGCAGTTTGAACACTACTGACACTAATGCGAATGCATATGAGACACATAAACACTCAAGTCAAGAGAATTCAAAGATCAAAACAAGGAAATCATCAAGAACAACTTGAAGATCAATGAGAACACATGCATGAATACAATAAGAACAGAAACATGCAATTGATACTAAACTTAAGATGAGACTCTAGACTCAAACAAGACATATTTTTGGATTTTATGATTTTGTAATTTTTTTGTGCTTTTTCGAAAATAAAGTGAAAAGGAAAATAAAGGTATCAAAATTCTTAATTAGAATTCCAGGAATCATGCAATGTTAGTCTAAAGCTTTAGTCTAAAGGAATTAGACATAGCTAGCTAAGCTTCAGCAGGACATTGCATTCAAGAGCTCAATTGATGAGGATCAATCAGCTTTGGTGATGATAAGAACATCACCTTGAAACACTAGAATTCATTCTTAAGAACTCTGAAAAAAAAAGTACCTAATCTAAGCAACAAGATGAACCGTCAGTTGTCCATACTCAAACAATCCCCGGCAACGGCGCCAAAAACTTGGTGCACGAAATTGTGATCACTACAACTTCGCACAACTAACCAGCAAGTGCACTGGGTCGTCCAAGTAATACCTTACGCGAGTAAGGGTCGATCCCACGGAGATTGGTGGTATGAAGCAAGCTATGGTCATCTTGTAAATCTCAGTCAGGCAGACTCAAATGTATAATGGTGATGAACGAAAATAACATAGAAGATAAAGATAGTGATACTTATGTAATTCATTGGTGTAAGAGCTTCAGACAAGTGTATGAAGATGCCTTCCCTTCCGTCTCCCTGCTTTCCTACTGTCTTCATCCAATCCTTTCTTACTCCTTTCCATGGCAAGCTCGTGTAGGGTTTCACTGTTGTCAGCAGCTACCTCCCATCCGCGCAGTGAAGCTAATGCTCTTACACTCTGTCACAGTGCGGCCAATCACCGGTTTGGTTCCCTCCCCTACCGGAATAGAATAACTCTTTTGCGTCTGTCACTAACGCCCAGTAGGTTACAGGTTTGAAGCACGTCACAGTCATTCATTCATTGAATCCTACTCAGAATACCACAGACAAGGTTTAGACCTTCCGGATTCTCTTGAATGCCGCCATCAGGTCCTGCCTATACCACGAAGATTCCGATTAAAGAATCCAAGAGATATTCACTAAGCCTCAGATGCTTGTAGAACAAGAATGGTTGTCAGTCACCTTGTTCATAGGTGAGAATGATGATGAGTGTCACGGATCATCACATTCATCAAGTTGAAGAACAAGTGATATCTTAGAACAAGAACAAGCGGAATTGAATGGAAGAACAATAGTAATTGCATTAATACTCGAGGTACAGCAGAGCTCCACACCTTAATCTATGGTGTGTAGAAACTCCACCGTTGAAAATACATAAGAACAAAGTCTAGGCATGGCCGAATGGCCAGCCTCCCAAAGAGGGTTCAATCATCAAAACATGATCAAAAGATGAAAATACAATAGTAAAAGGTTCTATATATAGAAAACTAGTAGCCTAAGGTGTACAGAGGTGAGTAAATGACATAAAAATCCACTTCCGGGCCCACTTGGTGTGTGCTTGGGCTGAGCAATGAAGGAATTTCGTGTAGAGACTTTTTCTGGAGTTAAACGCCAGCTTTTAATCCAGTTTGGGCGTTTAACTCCCATTTAGGTGCCAGTTCCGGCGTTTAACGCTGGAATTTCTGTAGGTGACTTTGAACGCCGGTTTGGGCCATCAAATCTTGGGCAAAGTATGGACTATTATATATTGCTGGAAAGCCCAGAATGTCTACTTTCCAACGCCGTTGAGAGCGCGCCAATTGGGCTTCTGTAGCTCCAGAAAATCCACTTCGAGTGCAGGGAGGTCAGAATCCAACAGCATCTGCAGTCCTTTTCAGTCTCTGGATCAGATTTTTGCTCAGGACCCTCAATTTCAGTCAGAAAATACCTGAAATCACAGAAAAACACACAAACTCATAGTAAAGTCCAGAAAAGTGAATTTTAATTAAAAACTAATAAAAATATACTAAAAACTAACTAAAAGATACTAAAAACATACTAAAAACAATGCCAAAAAGCATACAAATTATCCGCTCATCACCTGTGAAATTGGTGTATGTAATACTGTTAACTACAGTAAAATTCTTCCATAGTTGTGGAGGAGATTGGATGTAGGTTGCATAGCACAAGGCAACCGAACCAGGATACATGCTGGTGTTAGCTTTTCTCTTCTCTGCTGAGTTCTGTTTTCTAATATTCATGAGACAAAAATAAATTGTCTCATAAATTTTCGCTGCTGAGTTCAAACAGAACCTGAATTGAAAGTTTGTTTAAAAGGGTAATAACTGCAATTAAAAGGAAGGCATAGATTCAACCCCCCTTCTCTAAGCCTACCACAACCTTCAATTGGTATCAAGAGCTAAGGTCTCAAGAATCAAGCTTAACCACTTGGAGCAAAGATCCAATGGCGAACAACTTGGGCACAACCACAGTTGCCTACACCCTTACTGAAGGCCAGTCAAACAACCGGCCACCTTTCTTCAACAGGAAGAACTACTCCTACTGGAAAGAAATGATAAGGATTTTCATTCAATCCATTGACTATAACATATGGAAGATTGTCGTGAGCGGTCCAAAGATCCCAACAAAAACAAGTGCTGATGGAGTGGTGACTCCAAAAGAAGAAGCTGAATGGAATGAGGATGACAAGAAGAAGATAGAGCTGAATGCTAAAGCAATCAACCTTCTTCACTGTGCTATCAGCTTTGAAGAGTACCGGAAGGTGTCTAGATGCAAGACAGCCAAAGAAATCTGGAAAAAACTCCAGGTTACACACGAAGGCACCAAACAAGTAAAAGAAACGAGGATTGATATGCTGCGAAAAGAGTAAGAGATGTTTAGCATGAAGGATGGAGAAAGCATTGATGAAGCGTTTGAGAGATTCTCAATCATAATCAACAACATTGATGCTATGGGTACAAACTATACAGAACAAACCTTGGTGAGAAAACTCCTTAGAAGCCTCACAAAAGAATGGAAAAACACTGCCACTGTCCTAACCGAAAGTAACAACATAAGTCCCATAACCTATGATGAGCTGAGAGGAAAACTCCTTGCCTATGAAGCCACACACACAAACACAGACTCAAAGAAAAAGGGAATAGCCCTCAAGTCATAAATAGAACCGAAAGAGAGTGAGTCTAGTGATGGTATTTCAAATGACGAGCTTTTATTTTTTGCTAGGAGATTTAGAAGAATGATGAAGAACAATGGCAAATACAAAGGTTCAAGTTCAAAGGAGCACAAGATCGACTTGAGCAAAGTGACGTGCCATCACTGCAAGGAGGCTGGACACTTCAAGCTAAACTGTCCAAAGATAAAAAAAAAAGAGGACAAAGGAAAGAAGGAAAGGAAGAGAGTACTCATGGCAGCTTGGGAGGATCTTGAGAATGACTCAAATGAATAAGAAGAATCTGAAGGAGATGACAAAGACTGCTTCATGGCTGGAAACAACAATCTTGATGAGGTAAACTATTATGATTTGACCATTGAGGACTTGCATTCTATTATTGATGATCTCACTTTAAACACATCAAAACTGCTTGATAAATACAATGAATGCAGATCTGAAAGAGATGTGTTAAGAGCTAAAAATGATTTTTTAAAAGAAAAAGTGAAGGAAACTGAATGTGCTTTGGACATCATTGAAGAAAATAGATTTCTAAAATCTGAACTTGAAAAATTAAAAGGAAAGCACATTGTGGATCCTTCTCATGAGTTAATTGCTGAAAATGAAAGATTAAATGATATGATTAAAAGGCTGAATGGTGACTTAGCAAAATTTGCTCAAGGTTCTAGCAACTTGGACAAATTACTTGCAAGTTAAAGACCATTATTTGAAAAATTTGGTTTAGGCTACATAGCCTAGGAAGATGTAGTTTCTAATACTTCCTCTATAAAATTTGTGACTTCTTCATCAAATACCAAATCCATACCAAGCAAATCAGGTATCGGATATGTTTCAACTTGTGAAGAAAAATTTGATGAAGCATACACAAGTGAAACTGAGCCTTCACCAAGAACTGGTCCGAGT
The DNA here is from genome assembly GCF_014773155.1 of Arachis stenosperma. Classification (NCBI taxonomy): domain Eukaryota; kingdom Viridiplantae; phylum Streptophyta; class Magnoliopsida; order Fabales; family Fabaceae; genus Arachis; species Arachis stenosperma. The sequence goes on from NC_080380.1 coordinate 128,122,871, forward strand.
TCAAACCGGACAGGTTTGGGTTACATTTCGAAAAATGAGGCTGCTTTCAAGAAACCACCATTTTACAACAAAAATCTCATTTTCGAAAGGTAAAAATGTTCAAAAAAATTCTGGTGAAAATGCTTTTACAAAAAGGAATAACTTTAATAAAAATCAGTTTGTCAAAAGAGATGCATCTCCTCCAAAAACCAGAAAATTTCAACCATTTAACCATTTCAAGCAATTTAACTCACCTAAATTTCAGCGACACACATCAGAAAATCATTGTGTTAATTGCAAGAAAGTTGGTCACTCATATGAACAATGCTTCATTGAAAAGAGAGTTGTAGGAAACAAAGTCTACAATGTTGTTTGTGATTTCAATGCACTTGGGCAACCAAGATGGATTAACTTCAAAGGATCCAAATTAATTTGGATACCTAAGGCTACTTGAAACTCATCATGCAGATTTACCTAGCATCCAAGAACAAAAAGGACATGTGGTACATGGATAGTGGATGTTCAAGGCACATGACTAGAAGGTCAACCTACTTCATCAAACTAAATAAGTATGATGGAGGTTTTGTGACCTTTGGAGATGATGGTAAAGGTAAAATCATTGCTGTTGAAAAAGTAGGTAATGAGCAATCTACTTTCATTGATGATGTACTTTAGGTATGTGGTTTAAAGCACAATCTTTTGAGTATAAGTCAGCTGTGTGATTTAGGATATTTAGTTGTTTCCAAAAGGCTTGAATGCTGTGTTGTTAATGAAAAGACAAATGAAGTGATGTTTGTTGCCAAGCGTTTCAATAATATGTATGGACTTACTCTTGATGAACTAAAGGATCAAAATGTAGCTTGTCTTCACTCTAAAGAATCTGAAAAGTGGTTATGGCACAAGAGATTGAACCATGCAAGTATGTTTCAAATAAACAAACTTGTAAAGAAAGAGTTAGTAAGAGGTCTTCCTTTGATAAAGTTTGACAAAGACATTACTTGTGATGCTTGCCAAATGGGAAAATAAACAAAAAGTTCTTTTAAACCAAAGGAAGACATCTCTACTAAAAGATCACTTGAGTTGCTACACATTGATTTATTTGGTTCAACAAGAACTCAAAGCCTAGGTGGTAAACATTATGGTTTAGTGATTGTGGATGACTATACTAGGTTTGGTTGGGTTTTATTTCTTGTACACAAAAATGAAGCCTTTTCGGTGTTTGAACCTTTTTGCAAGAAAATTCAAAATGAAAAAGATTTGAAAATCTCTTCTATAAGAAGTGATCATGGAACTGAATTTGAAAATAATTTGTTTGAATCCTTTTGTGACGAATTTGGAATATCTCACAACTTCTCTTGTCCAAGAACACCACAAAAAAATGGTGTTGTGGAAAGAAGAAATAGAAGCATACAAGAGATGACAAGAGCTATGCTTTGTGAGAGTAATGTTCCTAAATTCCTTTGGACTGAAGCGGTTAACACAGCTTGCCACATTTTAAATAGAACAATCATAAGAAAATTTTTGAAGAAAATTCCTTATGAACTTTGGAAAAGGTACCCACCAAACTTAGACTACTTACACATCTTTGGATGCAAATGTTTTGTTTTAAATAACAAAGAAAATTTGAGAAAATTTGATCTAAAGGCTTATGAGTGTTTGTTTGTAGGATATTCCACAACTAGTAAAGCATATAGGATTTATCATCAAGATGCTAGAATTATTGAGGAGTCCATACATGTTATATTCTGTGATACTAACTTGGTACAAAGCATTTTAGAAGATTGTGATGCAGGAAATCAAGCTTAAAAGGAAGTTGAAAATGTGCAAAATCAAGAGAAAGGACATTCTGGTCAAAATGAACCAGAAACTGCAACTGTTGAAAATTCGAGAGACAATTTCATTTTGTCTCATGAATTTGAAGGAAATCCTGAAGCCAGTAGCACCCAGAATCCCTTGGTATCTCAATCTGCATCCAAGTCCACCAGACCTCGTGAATGGAGATTCTTGAAGAATTATCCTGAGGAATTTGTCATTGGGGACGTCTCTCATGGAGTGCAAACAAGGTCCTCCACTAGAAAGGCAAATGAAGGATCAAACATTGCCCTTCTTTCACAAATTGAGCCTCAAAACGTCAAGGAAGCACTTAGTGACCCTTCTTGGGTTAAAGCTATGGAGGATGAGCTTCTTGAGTTTGAAAAGAACCAAGTATGGACTTTGGTTCCAAGGCCAAGTGGAAAGAAAGTGACCGACACCAAGTGGATTTTTTGGAACAAGTTGGGAGAAGATGGTAGCATTGCAAGAAACAAGGCAAGGCTAGTGGCACAAGGATATGACCAAGAAGAAGGAATAGACTTTGATGAATCCTTTGCCCCTGTTGCCCGAATGGAAGCCATAAGACTTCTCTTAGCTTATGCTGCACATTGTGGTTTTAAATTATATCAAATGGATGTGAAATGTGCATTTTTAAATGGAGTGATAGATAGAGAAGTGTATGTGGAGCAGCCTCCTGGTTTTGAAAATAAAGAGCATTTTGACCATGTTTTTAAATTATTTAAAGCTCTCTATGGTTTAAGACAAGCTCTTAAAGCTTGGTGTGAGAGACTTAGTGTAACACCCTAATATTCAAATTCTTATGCTCGAGTCATAAGTCAATGATATTACGGTGATACGACTCTCAGGTGGATTTTTAATATATAAGTATAGGTAATTTTCGATCCTAGTATTAATCGAGAAGCCTGAAAAGAGTAGAAATAAAATCGCGAAGACGTATCACTCACGTTTCGACAACGAAAAGATAAAACGTGAAGCCGAAAGCGATATACGGACAAGACATAAAGGAGATTAAGAGATAGATAACAGATAGATATATATAACATAAGTAAATAGCCACTAGTCGCGACCCGCGAAGTTTAGGCCGGCTAGGGTACAGTATGAAAGTAGTTGACAACAATACATCCTAATCTCTCCCAAAGGAAACATAAGAGCCTCTATAGGCAAATTCCAAAAGAGTTCAACACATAATATAATCTTTTCAAAACAAAGGTGGAGAGATTCTAAGGAAAACGCAAAGTAGAGGAAATAAATATCTTTGCCGTCTCTCAGACGAACCGCAGCTCACTTCTGAGCACCTGAACCTGTATCTGAAAAACAAGAGATATATACGGAATGAGAACCCCGGGCCCATGGGTTCCCAGTACGGTAAAAGTGCCAAATAAATACAATGCACTGCAATAAAACTCACTAAGCATCCTAAACTCCTTTTCACCAAGTATCCAGCCTAGATTCTCACTAATCCATAAATAGGCATCTGTCGTAAGGGGATACTAAATCTAGTTCATGTTACACATGTTTCCCAATTCGCTGATTCTTTCACGAATCAGACTCAGAATCATAAGCAAAACCATTACCAGTTGTTTTGCCTCAGCAACTTTATATCAATACATCATACCCTCGCCTGGAGCTAGTGAAATCACATCACTGCGTCTACCCAGGGGGCTCAAATGATCTCATTCAAAAATCATCATCATTATGCAATCGCATTATCAATTCATCTCATCAAGAACAGCCCTCAACATCCACTAACACCATCATGAGGGATCTCTCAGTTGTACAAACACAAGCAATACAGACAAGTAATACACAAATAAGGTACAAGTAGAGCAAGTAGCATGTAATCAGGTAACATAGCATATATGATATAGAAATCCAAAACAAATAGGCAAACCCAAACAATTCAAACATATGCAAATGATGTATGCCTGCTGATGAGCGGATAATTTATACGCTTTTTGGCATTGTTTTTAGGTAGTTTTTAGTAAGTTCAAGCTACTTTTAGGGATGTTTTCCTTGGTTTTTATGTTAAATTCACATTTCTGGACTTTACTATGAGTTTGTGTGTTTTTTTGTGATTTCAGGTAATTTCTGGCTGAAATTGAGGGATTTGAGCAAAACTCTGAAAAAGGCTGACAAAAGGACTGCTGATGCTGTTGGAATCTGACCTCCCTGCACTCAAAATGGATTTTCTGGAGCTACAGAACTCCAATTGGCGCGCTCTCAACGGCGTTGGAAAGAAGACATCCAGGGCTTTCCAGCAATAACATACTTTATTCGAAGATTGACGACGTAACTTGGCGTTGAACGCCAAGTTCACGCTGCTGTCTGGAGTTAAACGCCAGAAAAACGTCATGATCCGGAGTTGAACGCCCAAAACACGTCATAACTCAGAGTTCAACTCCAAGAGAAGCCTCAGCTCGTGGATTGATCAAGCTCAGCCCAAACACACACCAAGTGGGCCCCGGAAGTGGATTTATGCATCAATTACTTACTCATGTAAACCCTAGTAGCTAGTCTAGTATATATAGGACATTTATCTATTGTATTAGACATCTTTTGACAGTTTAATCTCTTAGAATATTCGGTCACTTGATCATGGAGTGGGCTGGCCATTCGGCCATGCCTGAACCTCTTTCACTTATGTATTTTCAACGGTGGAGTTTCTGCACACCATAGATTAAGGGTGTGGAGCTCTGCTGTATGATGAGCGGATAATTTGTATACTTTTTGGCATTGTTTTTAGTATGTTTTTGATATGATATAGTTAGTTTTTAGTATATTTTTATTAGTTTTTAGTTAAAAATCACTTTTCTGGACTTTACTATGAGTTTGTGTGTTTTTCTGTGATTTCAGGTATTTTCTGACTGAAATTGAGGGACCTGAGCAAAAATCTGATTCTGAGACCAAAAAGGACTGCAGATGCTGTTGGATTCTGACCTCCCTGCATTCGAAGTGGATTTTCTGGAGCTACAGAAGCCCAATTGGCGCGCTCTCAACGGCGTGGGAAAGTAGACATCCTGGGCTTTCCAACAATATATAATAGTCCATACTTTGCCCAAGATTTGATGGCCCAAACCGGCGCTCAAAGTCACCTACAGAAATTCCAGCGTTAAACGCCGGAACTGGCATAAAATTTGGAGTTAAACGCCCAAACTGGCATGAGAGCTGGCGTTTAACTCCAGAAAAGGTCTCTACACGAAATTCCTTCATTGCTCAGCCCAAGCACACACCAAGTGGGCCCGGAAGAGGATTTTTATGTCATTTACTCATTTCTGTACACCCTAGGCTACTAGTTTCTTATAAGTAGGACCTTTTACTATTGTATAGAAATCTTTGATCACTTTTAGATCTCTAGATCATCTTTGGACATTTTAGTTCTTAGATCATTGGGAGGCTGGCCATTCGGCCATGCCTAGACCTTATGCTTATGTATTTTCAACGGTGGAGTTTCTACACACCATAGATTAAGGTGTGGAGCTCTGCTGTACCTCGAGTATTAATGCAATTACTATTGTTCTTTCATTCAAATTCCGCTTGTTCTTTATCCAAGATATCACTTGTTCTTCAACATGATGAAGGTGATGATTGACGCCCATCACCATTCTCACCCATGAACAAGGTGACTGACAACCATTCTTGTTCTACAAGCATCTGAGGCTTAGTGAATATCTCTTGGATTCCTGATTGCACGATGCATGGTTGATCGCCTGACAACCGAGTGCTCGCCTGACAAACGAGCCAGCCATTCCGTGAGATCAGAATCTTCGTGGTATAGGCAAGAACTGATGGCGGCATTCAAGAGAATCCGGAAGGTCTAACCTTGTCTGTGGTATTCTGAGTAGGATTCAATGATTGAATGACTGTGACGTGCTTCAAACCTGTAACCTACTGGGCGTTAGTGATAGACGCAAAAGAGTTATTCTATTCCGGTAGGGGAGGGAACCGAACCGGTGATTGGCCGTACTGTGACAGAGTATTGAGCATTAGCTTTCACTGCGAGGATGGGAGGTAGCTGCTGACAACAGTGAGACCCTATACGAGCTTGCCATGGAAAGGAGTAAGAAGGGTTGGATGAAGACAGTAGGAAAGCAGAGAGACGGAAGGGAAGGCATCTTCATGCGCTTATCTGAAGTTCCTACCAATGAATTACATAAGTATCACTATCTTTATCTTCTATGTTATTTTCGTTCATCACCATATATATCTGAGTTTGCCTGACTAAGATTTACAAGATGACCATAGCTTGCTTCAATACTAACAATCTCCGTGGGATCGACCCTTACTCACGTAAGGTTTATTACTTGGACGACCCAGTGCACTTGCTGGTTAGTTGTGCGAAGTTGTGTAATGCCATGGTATTGAGCGCACCAAGTTTTTGGAGCCATTACCAGGGATTATGAGAGTTGTGAAAAAGTATAGTTCACAATTTCGCGCACCAAGTTTTTGGCGCCGTTGCCGGGGATTGTTCTAGTTTTGAGCAAGCCTTTGGTAACATCAGTGCCAAGATCCGGCAACAACATCAAATTTTTGGTGTTATTGCCCGGGATTGTTTAGGCTGGACAACTGACAGTTCATCTTGTTGCTTAGATTAGGTATTTTTTTTTCGAAATTCTTGAAGATGAATTCTAGAGTTTCATGATGATTTGTTGAAATCTGACTGGCTGAGAAGCCATGTCTAATCTGATTGGACCGAGGTTTCAACTTATCACCACAAGAGCTTGTTGATTTCGTATCAATCTTGCTTTTGGAGCAGTGATTTGCTAAGGCTTGGCTGACCTTTGGTCATGTCTAGTGTTTTGGACCGAAGCTTTCTTTGGAAGCTTGGCTGGCTGTGAAGCCATGTCTAATTCCTGGACCGGAGTCTTAGACTAGCATTGCACTGATTCCTGGAATTCTCATTAAGAATTTTGATACCTTCTTTTTCCGCTTAATTTTCGAAAAACACAAAAAAATTAAAAAAAAATTAAAAAAAAAACCAAAAATATTTGATGTTTCTTGTTTGAGTCTAGAGTCTCATCTTAAGTTTGGTGTCAAATGCATGTTTTTGTTATATTTTTCGAATCCATGCATATAAGTTCTTTGTTTTGATCTTTAAATTCTATTGACTTGAGTATTTTGTGTGTCTCATATGCATTTTCAGTTCATTAGTGTCAGTAGAATACAAACTGCTAAGTTTGGTGTCTTGCATGCATTGTTATTTGATTCTTGTTGCATTCTAATTATTAAAAACCCAAAAATATTTTTAATTTGTGTCTTTTCAAGTCAATGATACAAGGGATTGAAGATTCAGAACACACTGCAGAGGAATTATACAGAAAAAGCTGAGCATTCAAAAATGCCCAGTGAAGAAGGCAGACTGGCGTTTAAACGCCAGCCAGGGCACCTGGTTGGGCGTTTAACGCCCAAAAAGGTAGCATTTTGGGCGTTAAACGCCAGAATGTATACCATTCTGGGCGTTTAACGCCAGGATGGTGCTAGGGGGAAGATTTTGTTTTCGAATCAATTTTTTTTCAAGTTTTTCAAAATCAAATCTTTTTCAAATCATATCTTTTCAATCAAATGTTTTCAAAATCAATTTCTTTCCTTTTTCAAAGATACTTACTAACAATTAATGATTTGATTGAATATTTTTTGCCTTTTCTGTTAAGGAAGGTTTTATGTTTGAATCATATCTTTTCTTGTTAGGCAAGTCACCAATTTTCCAAATCAAATCCTCTAAAATAATTTTCAAAACATATCTTTTCAAATTGTTTTCAAATCATATCTTCTCAATCACATCTTTTTAAAACCATAACTTTTCAATCAAATCTTTTTAACCTCATCTTTTTCAAAATAGTTTTCAATCAAATCTTTTTGACTTCTAATTTTAAAATCTTTTTAAAAAAATTCACTTGATTTCTCTTCCACTTTTAATTTTCGAAAATTATCAATCAAATTTTCAAAATGTTTTCAAAATCTTTTGATTGAATTTTCGAAAATTCTCTTCCCTCCTTCCCACATCCTTCTATTTATGGAGTACTACTCCTTCTTAATGCACAATTCGAACCTTATCCAATTAAAGTTCGAATTCTTCTTCTCCTTCTTCTTTCTATTTCTCTTTTCCTCTGACATTTCAAGGAACCTCTATACTGTGACATAGAGGATTCCACATTTTCTTTTTCTCTTCTCTTTCATATGAGCAGGAGCAGAGACAAAGGCATTCTTGTTGAAGCTGACCCTGAACCCAAAAGGACCTTGAAGCGAAAGATAAGAGAAGCCAAGGCACAACTCTCTTTAGAGGACCTGACCGAATTCTTCAAGGAAGAAGAACCCATGGCAGCCGAAAACAACAACAATGCCAACAATGCAAGGAAGGTGCTGGGTGACTTCACTGCACCTACTCCCGACTTCTATGGGAGAAGCATCTCTATCCCTGCCATTGGAGCAAACAACTTTGAGCTTAAGCCTCAATTAGTTTCTCTAATGCAACAGAATTGCAAGTTCCATGGACTTCCAATGGAAGATCCTCATCAGTTTTTAGCTGAATTCTTGCAAATCTGTGACACAGTCAAGACTAATGGGGTTAACCCTGAGGTCTATAGACTGATGCTATTCCCTTTTGCTGTAAGAGACAGAGCTAGAATATGGCTGGATTCTCAACCTAAAGAAAGCCTGGACTCTTGGGAAAAGCTAGTCAATGCCTTCTTGGCAAAGTTCTTTCCACCACAAAGATGGAGTAAGCTTAGAGTGGAAGTCCAAACCTTCAGACAGAAGGATGGAGAATCCCTCTATGAAGCTTGGGAAAGATACAAACAATTGATCAGAAAATGTCCATCTGACATGCTTTCTGAATGGAGCATCATAGGTATTTTCTATGATGGTCTCTCTGAACTATCCAAGATGTCTTTGGATAGCTCTGCTGGAGGATCTCTTCATCTGAAGAAGACGCCTGCAGAGGCTCAAGAGCTAATTGAAATGGTTGCAAATAACCAATTCATGTACACTTCTGAAAGGAATCCTGTGAACAATGGGACTAGTCAGAAGAAAGGAGTTCTTGAGATTGACACTCTGAATGCCATATTGGCTCAGAACAAGATATTGACTCAACAAGTCAATTTGATTTCTCAAAGTCTGTCTGGAATGCAAAATGCACCAAACAGTACTAAGGATGCTTCATCTGAGGAAGAAGCTTATGATCCTGAGAACCCTTCCATGGAAGAGGTGAATTACCTGGGAGAACCCTATGGAAACACCTACAATTCTTCATGGAGAAATCACCCAAATCTCTCATGGAAGAATCAAGAGAGACCTCAACAAGGTTTCAATAACAATAATGGTGGAAGAAACAGGTTTAGCAATGGCAAGCCTTTTCCATCATCTTCTCAGCAACAGACAGAGAGTTCTAAGCAGAATAATTCTGACTTAGCAACAATGGTCTCTGATCTAATAAAGACCACTCAAAGTTTCATGAATGAAACAATGTCCTCCATCAGAAATTTGGAAGGACAAGTGGGTCAGCTGAGCAAGAAAGTTACTGAACTCCCTCCTAGCACTCTCCCAAGTAATACAGAAGAAAATCCAAAAGGAGAGTGCAAAGCCATAGACATGGCCGAATATGGAGAGGAAAGAGAGGAGGAGGACGCCACTGAGAAAGACCTCAGTGGGCGTGCACCACTCTCCTCTGAGTTCCTCAATGAGGAACCTTGGGAATCTGAGGCTCAAAATGAGACCATAGAGATTCCATTGGACTTACTTCTGCCATTCATGAGCTCTGATGAGTATTCTTCCTCTGAAGAGGATGAGTATGTCACTGAGGAGCAAGTTGCTAAATACCTTGGAGCAATCATGAAACTGAATGACAAGTTATTTGGAAATGAGACTTGGGAGGATGAACCTCCCTTGCTCACCAAAGAACTGGATGACTTGTCTAGGCAGAAACTGCCTCAAAAGAGGCAGGATCCTGGGAAGTTTTCTATACCTTGTACCATAGGCACCATGACCTTCAAGAAGGCCTTGTGTGACTTAGGGTCAAGTGTAAACCTCATGCCCCTCTCTGTAATGGAGAAATTAGGGATCCTTGAGGTGCAAGCTGCAAGAATCTCATTAGAGATGGCAGACAATTCAAGAAAACAAGCTCATGGACTTGTAGAGGATGTTCTGGTTAAAGTTGAAGACCAGTACATTCCTACTGATTTCATAGTCCTAGAGACTGGGAAGTGCATGGATGAATCCATCATCCTTGGCAGACCCTTCCTAGCCACAGCAAAGGCTGTGATTGATGTTGATAGAGGAGAGTTAATCATTCAAGTGAATGAAGAATCCTTGGTGTTTAAGGCCCAAGGATATCCCTCTGTCATCATGGAGAGGAAGCATGAAGAGCTTCTCTCAAAACAGAGCCAAATAGAGCCCCCACAGTCAAACTCTAAGTTTGGTGTTGGGAGGCTACAACCAAACTCCAAGTTTGGTGTTGAAACCCCACATTCAAACTCTAAGTTTGGTGTTGGGAGGTTCCAACACGGTTCTGAGTATTTCTGAGGCTCCATGAGAGTCCTCTGTCAAGCTAATGACATTAAAGAAGCGCTTGTTGGGAGGCAACCCAATGTTTTATGATTAATTATTTTCTTTTGTTATTTTATCTTTTTTGTAGGTTGATGATCATAAGAAGTCACAAAAACAATGAAAAAAGCAAAAACAGAATGAAAAACAGGAAGAAAAACAGCACACCCTGGAGGAGAAGAAGCTGGCGTTCAAACGCCAGTAATGCTAGCTGTTGGGCGTTTAACGCCCAGTCTGGCACCATTCTGGGCGTTTAACGCCAGAAAGGGGCACCAGACTGGCGTTAAACGCCAGTAAAGGGCAAGAACCTGGCGTTAAACGCCAGGAATGGGCACCAGCCCGGCGTTTAACGCCAGAAATGGCTCAAAACGTGATTTTGAGCAACATTTGGTGCAGGGATGACTTTTCCTTGACACTACAGGATCTGTGGACCCCACAGGACCCTACCATCACTCTCTCTTCTTCCCCCATTCACCAATCACTCAACACCTCTTCCCCAAAAACCCCTCACCTATCAAATCCATCTTTCTCTTCACCACTCACATCCATCCTTCATAAAACCCACCAACCTCACCCTTCAAATTCAAACCACTTTCCCTCCCAAACCCACCCATAATGGCCGAACCTTTTCCCCTCTCTCCTATAAATACCCTTCTTCAACTCTTCATTTTCACAAAACCTAAACACCCTTTCTTCCCCCTCTTTGGCCGAATACACCACCATCTCCCTCTTCCTCATTTCTTCTTCTTCTACTCTCTTCTTTCTTCTTTTGCTCGAGGACGAGCAAACATTTTAAGTTTGGTGTGGTAAAAGCGTTGCTTTTTCATTTTCCATAACCATTTATGGCATCCAAGGCCGGAGAAACCTCTAAAAAGAGGAAAGGGAAGGCAAAAGCTTCCACCTCGAGTCATGGGAGATGGATAGATTCCTCTCAAGGGTGCATCAAGACCACTTCTATGAAGTTGTGGCCTTGAAGAAGGTGATCTCCGAGGTCCCATTTTCACTCAAAAAGGGTGAATCGGAGATCCGCCATGAGATCCGAAGAAGAGGTTGGGAAGTTCTTACCAACCCCATTCAACAAGTCGGAATCTTGATGGTTCAAGAGTTCTATGCCAATGCATGGATCACAAAGAACCATGACCAAAGTGTGAACCCGAATCCAAAGAATTATCTCACTATGGTTCGGGGGAAATACTTGGATTTTAGTCCGGAGAGTGTGAGGGTGGCGTTCAACTTGCCTATGATGCAAGGAGATGAGCATCCTTACACTAGAAGGGTCAACTTTGATCAAAGGTTGGACCAAGTCCTCACAGTCATATGTGAAGAGGGCGCACAATGGAAGCAAGATTCAAGAGGAAAGCCGGTCCAATTGAGAAGGCATGACCTCAAGCCCGTGGCTAGAGGATGGTGGTTAGAGTTCATACAACGCTCAATCATCCCCACTAGCAACCGGTCCGAAGTTACCATAGACCGGGCCATCATGATCCATAGTATCATGATTGGAGAAGAAATAGAGGTTCATGAGGTTATAGCCCAAGAACTCTATAAGGTGGCGGACAACCTCCACCTTGGCAAGGTTAGCCTTTCCTCATCTCATTTGTCACCTCTGTTATTCAGTTGGAGTTGACATAGAGGGAGACATTCCCATTGATGAGGACAAGCCCATCACCAAGAAAAGGATGGAGTACACAAGAGATCACTCATCATGAGATCCCTGAGATTCCTCAAGGGATGAATTTTCCTCCACAAAACTATTGGGAGCAACTAAACACCTCCCTAGGAGAACTAAGTTCCAACATGGGACAACTGAGGGTGGAGCATCAAGAACACTCCATCATCCTTCATGAAATTAGAGAAGATCAAAGAATCATGAGGGAGGAGCAACAAAGACAAGGAAGGACATGAGGAGCTCAGCACTCCATAGGATCTTCAAAGAGCAAGAAAGAGCCGCCATCACTAAGGTGGACCCGTTCTTTGATTTCCTTGTTATTGTTCTTCTGTTTTTCGAATTTAATGCTTTGTTTTATCCATGTTTTGTGTCTTGTGATCATTAGTGTCTTAGTGTCTATGCCTTAAAGTTATGA